>NW_005357207.1:0-640 GCF_000412655.1 Myotis brandtii
CCCTGAAAAGATAAATAAAATTGGCACACCTTTAACTAAAATAATGAAAGAAATAAAGTGACCCAAATAAATTATAAATTTAAAAAAGATATTGCAACTGATACCACAAAAAGTCAAAGGATTATAAGATATTATTATGAAAAACTATAAGCCAACAAAGAGGACAGCCTATAGTACAAGTACATGGGAAAAAAAAATTATTAGAAACATACAACTTACCGCAGCTGAATCAGGAAAAAAAAATATACATAGACCAATTACTATTCAGAAGATTGAATTGGTGATCAAAAATCTCCCAATGAAGAAAAGGCAGAACCCAATGGCTTCAATGGTGAATTTTATCAAACATTTAAGAAAAAATAACAACTAACCTATCTTAAACTTTCCCAAACACTGAAGAAGAATGAATACTCCCAACTTATTTTATGAGGCCATCATTATCCTGATACCAAAACCAGAAAAGTACATTACTAGAAAAGAAAACTATAGGTTAACATTACTGATGAATAAAGATACAGAAAGTCTCAATAAGAAACTAGCAAACTAAATTCAGCAGCATATTAAAAGGATCTTATATCATAATCAAATAGGATTTATCTTGTGATATACAGATGGTTCAACAAATGCAAATCAATAGAAT
>NW_005357208.1:0-530 GCF_000412655.1 Myotis brandtii
GCCTGCCTGCCTGCCTAATTGCCCCTAACAGCTTCTGTTCGCCAGCCAGATCACCCCCTAACCACTCCCCTGCCGACCTGGTCATCCCCAACTGCCCTCCCCTGCTGGCCTGGTCCCCCCCAACTGCCCTCTCCTGCCGGCCCAGTCAGCCCTAACTACCCTCCCCTGCCGGCCTGGTTGCCCCTAACTGCCCTCCCCTGCAGGCCTGGTCACCCCCAACTGCCCTCCCCTGCTGGCCTAGTCGCCCCTAACTGTCCTCCCCTGTTGGCCTGATTGTCCACAATTGTCCTCCCCTGCCGACCATCTTGTGGCTATGGGTGCCGCCATCTTTGAGGGCATGAGGGCATGACACATTTAGGATATTCCCTCCTTATTGGCTGTGGGTGACACCATCTTTGCAGCCTGCTGCTCAGTCGTTTGGTCATCCCTCACTAAGCCCCCTGTCGGCCTGGGGTCACCCCACACAGCCTGCTGCTCATTCGTTTGGTCGTCTCTCACTAACTCCCCTGCTGGCCTGGTTGCCCCACGCA
>NW_005357209.1:0-780 GCF_000412655.1 Myotis brandtii
GTGGTCAGCACACATCATAGCAAGCAATCGAACTCCCCTGGGGACAATTTGCATATTATCCTTTATATATATATAAACATAATGAATTCTCAGAAAGAGAAACTAAACAAACAATACCATTTACCATTGCAACAAAAAAATTAAGATAATTAGGAATAAACTTAACCAAGGAAGTAAAAGACTTGTACTCAGAAAACTAAAGGACATTGAAAAAGAGAAAGAGAAGATATAAAAAAGTGGAAGATTATACTGTGTTCATGGGTTGGTAGAATCATCATCATTGAAAATGTCTATACTACCCAAAGCAATCTATAGGTTCAATGCAATCCCTATTAAAATATCAACAGCATATTTCACAAATCTAGAAAAAATACTCCAAAAATTTATATGGAACCAAAAAGACCCCGAATAGCTGCAACAATCTTGAGAAAGAACAAAGTTAGAGGGATCACAATACCAGATTTTAAGTTATACTACAAAGCTACCAATATCAAAATAGCCTGGTACTGTCATTAAGAACAGAAATATAGATCAATGGAACAGAACAAAGAACCCAGAAATCGACTTAAGCCATTATGCTCAATTAATATTTGACAAAGGAGGCAAGAACATACAGTGGAGTCAAGACAGTCATTTCAATAAGTGGTGCTGGGGAAATTGGACAGACACATGAAAAAAAATGAAACTAGATCACCAACTTACAGCATACACAAAAATAAATTCAAAATGGAAAAAAGGCTTACATGTAAGTCGTGAAACCATAAAAATCTTAAAAGAAAC
>NW_005357210.1:0-267 GCF_000412655.1 Myotis brandtii
ATGCCCATTGGTTATGCTTATATGCATGCATACAAATTTTTCGGTTGATCTCTTACCCCCACCCTAACCCTCCCAGGCCTTCCCACTGTAGTTTGACAATCTGTTCGATGCTGCTCTGCCTCTGTATCTATTTTTGTTCATCAGTTTATAATGGTCTTTATTATCCATAAATGAGTGAGATCATGTGGTATTTTTCTTTCATTGACTGGCTTATTTCACTTAGCATAATGCTCTCCAGTTCCATCCATGCTGTTGCAAATGGTAAGA
>NW_005357211.1:0-787 GCF_000412655.1 Myotis brandtii
AAAGTTTCAATTATAGAAGTTAAATGAATCCCAGATACCTGCTTCTAGCCCACAGGCATGACCAGCCTGAAAACAGCCCTCAGCCCCTCACCCAGGCTGGCCAGGCACCCCAGCGGGACCCCTGCCCAGATCAGGGACACCGTTCAGGGCAAACCAGCCGGCCCTGACCTGTGAACCAGGCCTCTATCCTATATAATAAAAGGGTAATATGCAAATTGACCCTAACAGCAGAACGACTGGGAATGACTGGTCAATATGACACACACTGACTACCAGGGAGCAGACACTCAATGCAGGAGCTTCCCTCTGGTGGTCAGTGTGCTCCCACAGGGGGAGCTCTGCTCAGCCACAAACCAGGCTGACAGCTGTCAGCACAGCGTTGGTGGCGGGAGCCTCTTCCGCCTCCTCAGCAGTGCTAAGGATGTCCGACTGCAGCTTAGGCCTGCTCCCCACTGGCAAGTGGACATCCCCCAAGGGTTCCCGGGCTGCCAGAGGGATGTCTGACTGCCAGCTTAGGCCCGATCCCCCGAGGGGTCCCAGTCTGCGAGAGGGCACAGGCCAGGCTGAGGGACCCCTCTGAGTGCACAATTTTTGTGCACCAGGCCTCTAGTATATATAATAAAAACACAATATGCTAATTAGATCAAACATCCTTCTGGACATCCTTCCAGCCAACCTTCTGGATAAAGCCACAGCAGTGGGGGTCAAGGCAGAGGCGACTGCAGTAGCATATATATACACATCCTCCATCCTATCTAATAAAAGAGAAACATGGTAACTAGCGTAC
>NW_005357212.1:0-482 GCF_000412655.1 Myotis brandtii
ATTATGAAGGGTGAGAAACGGGAGTGGCTCACAATGGCTTAGACATCAAATGGACCTATGCTTGTGTTAACATAAAAAACATTCAAACCTCTAAAGAATTTTTGTGAGTTTATTTGAGCCAAACTGTCGACAATTACCAGGAAGCAGAATCTCAACGTATTGAGATACTGCTCCAGAGAATGGCAGTTTTTAACCTTGTTTTATACATTACAATCAAAGGAAGAGACGTGAGGGAGTTACATGAAATCCACTGGTGATAGATTAGGGAGGCTGGAGAAAGCAAGAGAGGAAACCCTACGGGACTGGATAAAAAGTAAAATGATAGGCACACACTTTTTGTACTTAGGTGGGTGCAGGATAGTTAGCAGTTAACAATTAACATGATAATAATAACAATGAAGGCTTTTGTGGTCTCTGTCCTGGAGCCCTGGTGCATTGGCTGTGTCCTGAGGGGTCTGGAAAAAGGGAAGTTATAAGTTACC
>NW_005357213.1:0-715 GCF_000412655.1 Myotis brandtii
TGACATTCGTTAACATGGATATATAGGTTTCACGTGTAAACTACTAATTTACAAAATCTGTATATAGGAGCAGGTGCCACCACCCAAAGTCACATCTTCTCCTGTCACCTCATATTAGGACCTCTTTCTCTCACCCCCCTCCCTCTGGCAACCACCACACTGCTGTTCGTGTTCATAAGTTTCAGTTTCAGACCCCACATATGAGTGAAATCATATAGTTCTTCTGTATCCAGCCCTCTATCGTACGCACTTAGGCTGTTTCCAACTCTTGGTCACCGTGAATAAGCTGCAATGAACATGGGGGTGCACATATCTTTGCGTATAAATGATTTCGAGTTTTTCGGGTATATACCCAGGAGTGGGGTTGTTGGGTCGTATGGTAGCTCTATTTTTAATTTTGTGAGGAATCGCCAGCCTGCTTTGCATAGTGGTTGTACCGTCTGCATTCCCACCAGCAGTGAGTGAGGGTTCCTTTTCCCCACAGCCTCTCCAACACTTGTTGCTTGTCTTGTGGATAATGGCTGCTCTAACAGGTGTGAGGTGGTATCTCATTGTAGTTTTGATTTGCATTTCCCTGATTGCCAGTGAGGTTGAACATCTTTCCATATATCTATTGGCTGTTCGTATGTCTCCCACTTTTTGATTGGATTGTTCGTTTGTTTGGTGTTGAGTTTTACTAGTTCTTTACATATTTTGGAAATTAAACCTTTGTCAG
>NW_005357214.1:0-754 GCF_000412655.1 Myotis brandtii
AGCTTTGCTGGGTAGAGTAAACTTGGTTGTAGGTGCTTACTATTCATATTTCTTGCCCCTACCTTCTAGCCTACAAAGTTTCTGTTGAGAAATCAGCAGATAGTCATATGGGTGCTCCCTTGTAGGTAACTAACTGCTTTTTACTTGCTGCTTTTAAGATTCTCTCTTTGTCTTTAATCCTTGGCATTTTAATTATGATGTATCTTGGTGTGGTCCTCTTTGAGTTCCTCTTGTCTGGGACTCTCTGCACTTCCTGGACTTGTAAGTCTATTTCAATCACCAGGTAGGGGAACTTTTCTGTCATTATTTATTCAAATAGGTTTTCAATATCTTGCTCTCTCTCTTCCCTTTCTGGTACTCCTATGATGCAAATGTTGGTATACTTGAAGTGTCCCAGAGGCTCCTTAACTCTCTTCATATTTTTGGATTCTTTTTTCTTTTTGGTCTTCTGATGGGTGTTTTTTGCTTTCTCATATTCCAAATCATTGATTTGATACTCAGAATCCTCTACTGTTGAATCCCTGTAAATTATTCTTTATTTTAGTTAGTGTATGCTTAATTTCTGACTGGTCCTTTTTAATGTCTTTGAAACTCTCACTAAGATCCTTGAAAGTCTCACTAAGTCCCTTGAAGCTCTCATTGAGACCCTTGAGCAACCTTATAACCACTGTTTTGAACTCTTTATCCAATAGTTTGCTTGCTTCCATTTCATTTATTTCCCTTTCTAGAGATTTCTTCCATTCTTTCATTTGTG
>NW_005357215.1:0-627 GCF_000412655.1 Myotis brandtii
TATTATTACTACTATTATTTTACCTTTTTTAAAGTTTCAGTTTATTTTCTCTTTATTTTATTTTATTGTATTTTGAGATTAGTGTTCTACATTCTATTTTCATTTTTCCTTTAGCATCATTTTACTCTATCTCAACTTTACCTTTATGCCAACACTCACTTTTCCCCTATTCCTTCTTTTTACCCCCTGTTAAAAATTCATCCTACTTATATATCTAATTTCCGAACCCCTGCTCCAAGTCCGTACACACTACTCTCTTCTCTTTCTTCACTATCCAAATTTTTTTCTCTCTTCCATATTTTGTTGTTTGGTTTTTTGTTGTTTTTTATGGTCTTTTTGTTTTATTTTGTTTTGTTTTGTTTTGCCCTTCTTTCTCTCTGTCCTATTGTTGTTGATTGTTTGATTGTTGCTTAGATTGGTTTTTTAGTTTGTTTGTTTGTGTGATTGTTTCTCTTTTTTTGCTTCTGTTTTTTCTCTCCTTGCTTGTTATTAGTTTTTGTTTGTAGTTTGCATTCATATCTGGGTGTTAGTTGTTTGCATGTTTTTGGATTAGTTGTGTTCTATTGAAGTTTTCTCCCCATATAAATAGTTTTTTCCCCCTTCTTTTTTATTCTCTTTCTTTTCTCT
>NW_005357216.1:0-780 GCF_000412655.1 Myotis brandtii
GTCAAGGGAAGTAAAGGCAAAAATAATGAATGGGACTGGATCAAACTAAAAAGCTTCTGCACAGAAAAAAAAAAGTAAACAAAGAGGCAGCCAACCAGATGGGAGATGATATGAGCAAACAGTAGCTCTAACAACGGTTTCTTCTGAGTTTTTTATACAATCTCCAAAATATATAAAGAACTCACAAAACTCAACACCAGACAACCCACTCAGAAAGTGGGCAGAGGACCGGACCTCTCCCAAGAAGACATACGAACAGCCAATAGATACATGAAAAGGTGTTCAACCTCACTGGCAATTCGGGAAATGCAGATCAAAACTCCAATGAGATACTGTTCAACCTCACCGGCAATGAGGGAAATGCAAATCAAAACTCCAATGAGATACCACCTCACACCTGTTAGAGTGGCTGTTATCAACAAGACAAGCAATGACAAGTGGTGGAGAGGTTGTGGAAAAAGGGAACCCTCATTCACTGCTGGGAATGTAAACTGGTACAACCACTATGGAAAGCAATCTGGCAATTGCTAAAAAAAATTAAGAATAGGCCTACCACATGACCCAGCAATTCCTCTCCTGGATATATATCTGAAAAAAATCAAAATAATGTATTCTCAAAGTTATATGCACCTACGTTCATTTCAGCATTATTCTGGGTGGCTAAGACATAGAAACAACCAAAGTGTCCTGCAATAGGTGATTGGATAAAGAAGATGTGGTAATATATACACAGTGGAACACTCCTCAGCCATAAGAAAGGATAAAATACTGCCATTTGCA
>NW_005357217.1:0-771 GCF_000412655.1 Myotis brandtii
GGACATCCTTCCAGATGTCCTTCCGGATGACCTTCCGATGACCTTCTGGGCGAAGCCGGGGCTTGGAGGGAAGCTTGGGTCCCGGGTGCCTGCCAGTGGCCAGAGGGAAGCCTGGGTCCCAGGTGCCAGAGGGAAGCCAGTGCTAGCAGTCGGGGAAGGAAGGCCTACTCTTGCATGAATTTCGTGCTTCAGGCCTCTAGTATGCATATAAGTTATTTTGTTAATCTCTTCTCACCCCTACCCCCTCCCTCTGAGATTTATCAGTAATTTTTAAGCTATATGATTTTAATTTTATAAGTTTAATTTGGTAAATAAGAGTAAATTGTAATAAAATTATTCAGAAATGTAAGTTTTCTTCAAAACTTGTAAAAAACACATACATTGCAATCAGGAAAAATTAGGAAATCAGAATAGGCCAATAACTACCAATGATATTGAAGCAGTAATCAAAAAACTTCCAGCAAGCAAAAGCCTTAGTATGGACGATTTCACAGGGGAGTTCTACCAAACAATTAAAGAACTAATGGCGATCTTCCTCAGACTATTCCAAAATATTCAAGAGGAAGAAACACTTCCAAGTTCTTCCTATGACGCCAGCATTAGCCTAATCCCCAAACCAAATAAAGACAATACAAAGAAAGAGAATTACAGGGTCATTTCCCTCATGATCATAGACGACAAAATTCTAGCAAAGATGCTAAACAAAATGTAGGCAAATCACATTAAAAAAATCCTACACCATGACCAAGTGGGATTTATTCTGGGAATGCA
>NW_005357218.1:0-5352 GCF_000412655.1 Myotis brandtii
CTCTGAAATCAATAAAGATATATTTTTAAAAAACACACAACAGAGGAAACATCCAAACCTACAGAGAATTTTTATAAAAATGTATTTTGAGCCAGAGGACGTGCCTAGAAGCATGATCTCAGCAAACTGGAAAAAAAAAAAAAGCCTCCAGAAGGAGTTTTGCAGCTTTTTTTTTTTTAAAGAGCCCTTATTTTTTTTTAAATATATTTTATTAATCTTTTACAGAGAGGAAGGGAGAGGGATAGAGAGTTAGAAACATCGATGAGAGAGAAACATCGATCAGCTGCCTCCTGCACACCCCCTACTGGGGATGTGTCCGCAACCAAGGTACATGCCCTTGGCCGGAATCGAACCTGGGACCCTTCAGTCCGCAGGCCGGCGATCTACCCACAGAGCCAAACCAGTTAGGGCTTTGCAGCTTCTTTTATGAATTTAGGATTATGGAGGGAAAGTAAGGAAGATGAAATGAAGGTGGGAGAAAGCCAGGCGGGTTGGATTCAGATTAAGACGATTATGGGCTCCCTGAGGATATTTACGCCTTTGAGGAGTCCGAGAAAGAGGCTTACTCTAGCAAATGAAGGTGTATTAAGCTAGATGCTCAGAAACAAGGGACAGGGCTTGCTTAACCCACTGTACGCCAAAAGCATCCTTAGATGCAAGCGGCAGACCTTCCCCATACACCACGTGTGTCTATAAAAAAAAATGTTTTCCCTAAGTGGCAGCCCTGACCAACTTTAAAATCATTTTTCGTGAGAATTTTCAGCTGAAAATATTCAAGAACACCTGACTTGGGAGTAATATATTTTTATAATATTCATTGAAAATTGATTTTTTAAATTAATTTTAAAATATCATGGCATGTGGGGATGGTTTCTGTTTTGAACAAGTGGTAGTTAACTGGTTAAGGCAAAGATAAGCCTTTCACTAAAGAAGTTACATGCCGCCCAGCTGGGGTGGCTCAGTGGTTGAGCATCGACCTATGAACCAGGAAGTCAGTGCCGGGAGCCAATTCCAGCATATCAGCAGGGCTGAATCATCTGGAGATGTCTGAGGGCATTTCCCCAAACCTGAAAAGGATGCATAAAATGATTGCTTGCTGCCAGACAGCTGAGGGCATTTCAATCTACTTGTTATTGCCTCCTACTGGCCAAACACCTGAACAGCCGTAGGCAATTCCTCCAATCTGACAATGGATTCTGTATATACTAAACCTGGCCTTTGATGTATATCTACCTTGCCTTAGGACAACTTGTGTTAATAAAAAGCAAGGGGTCCTGAGACAAGGGAGAACTTAGTTCCTTAAGCTAAGTCTCCTCTGGCCCCCAAATGCCTTCCAAAATTATGTTTCATCTCTGGACTCTTTAATCATTTACACACAGTGCCTACTCCAGATTCCAGAATGCTTCTAGATGCTGGATTAAGACCACCGGCAAGTCAGGGTTCGATTCCCGGTCAGGGCACGTGCCCATGTTTCAGGTCCGATCCCCAGTGTGGGGTGTGCAAGAAGCAGCTGATCAATGATTATTTCTCATCATTGATGTTTCCATCTCTCTCTCTCTCTCCCTCTCTCTCTGAAGTCAATAAAAATATATAATAAAAAATAAATAAAGTTACATGCCTGGGGTGTGACTCCCTGTCAGGGCCTTCCCAGTTATAATCAGATCACCCTGTGAGGTTACCTTTCATAGATAGAACCCCTGAGAAACACCCTGAGAAAGCCCCTGGCCCGGCAAAGCCCCGGAGGCGAGCGGGTCCTGCGGCCTCTGTGAAAGGCTTGGGGAGAGGACTGCTGGCAGGTGCAGGGCTGCCCCTGGAGACTCACTGTGCTTGTTGTTGAAGACTCCCACCGACAGTGCGTGCTCCAGGTCTTTCAGCTGGATGTCCTCCCTCTTCCTTCCCGCACGCCAGAACTCCAGGGCCGTCTTCGTGATGAGGTCCCCGCCTGCGTTGCTGAGTTTGCCCAAGAAACAAAGATTAAAACCACATACTAAGACTTCTGTGCCTAGGGGCAGGGGTGGGCAAACTTTTTGACTCGAGGGCCACAATGGGTTCTTAAACTGGACCGGAGGGCCGGAACAAAAGCATGGATGTTCTTAAACAGGGCCGGAACAAAAGCATGGATGGAGTGTTTGTGTGAACTAATATAAATTCAAAGTAAACATCATTACATCATTACATACGGTTTTTTTTTTTTTAGTTTTATTCATTCCAACCAGGCCGGATCCGGCCCGCGGGCCGTAGTTTGCCCACGGCTGACCTAGGGCCAGGGGGAAGGGAACAATGGGGACATTATTGTTTAATAGGTATGGAATTTGAGTTTGAGATGATGAAACATTCTGGAGAATGGACAGTGTTCATGGTTGCACAGCAGTGTGAATGTATTTGATGCTGCTGAACTATACGCTTAAAAATGGTTAATAGGGAAAATTTTATGCTAGGTATATTTTACCAGGATTTAAAAAAGTAAAGTAAACCAGTGAGATGCACCTATGAAAAAACAGTGGTACAATCTGGATGTACAAGGCAGGATGATGTCTTTTTGCTGTTATTTTCTTTTCATTTTTACCTATTTATTTACTAGCTACTTATTTAAAATTTACTAGATAAATTGTATCTAATATAGTCATTCTTAAGTCTTAGAGTTATTTCTTAGAGTTACTGTAGATATTTATATGTTATAGATTACTACCATAGGCCAATTTGGAACAGAAGATTCTAAGTACACTTCCCTGTAGATTCTGTCTTAAGGAGGGGCATTCTTTATTAATTAATGTTTTTGGCCTTTTGTCTTACTTTAACCTTTGACATCTCCAATTCGTGCAGCAAATATTTATTGTGTGCCTACTATAATGTTGGGGGCATTGGGACTGTAGCAGTGAACAAAACACAAATAATCCTGTCTTAATGGAGCTTACATTCTAATGTTCTTCATTTCCTTATTGTAAAGAAGTTTTTGTTTCATGAAAATCATTTGAGAATTTTTCAGCAACTTTGATTAAACCATAGGCATGTAGTACCACACTCCCTAAATCAGGAGCTGATGTCCATACTCATTAGTCCTAATGTGTCTTTCTTCTTACAATTTCCATAGGTTAATATCATTCTCTACAGAACAGATTATTATCATTATTATTATTAAATGCCCAACAGACATTTTAAGTTAAAGTTCAGACTTACAATATAGAGCTTATTCGACTGATAGATTATACGTATTTATTTTTTTAAATGGTTAAGTTACCATGCTGTTTTAACTTCTTAGAGACTGTCCATGTTACACCGATATTTGATGCTGTTATTTCTGACTTTAATGAATCTTTTCTTTGCCATTTATGTAATAGAATATGATTTTGGAAAGTTATTTAAATTGTATATAAAATAGAGTGGTACTACTTCCTGTAAAACAACGAGTGCTTTTCCTTATACTAGCGTTAGTTCCCCTTTTCTTTTCTTTTCTTTTCTTTTCTTTTCTATCACATTCTAGTTGTTTCTTTATAAAAGAGGACCTTATGTTCTTTTGAATCCACAATAATATCCAACAGCTTGTTATAGTATTAGTACCATCTATTCCAGTGATGGCGAACCTATGACACGCGTGTCAGAGGTGACACGCAAACTCAATTTTTTGGTTGATTTTTCTTTGTTAAATGGCATTTAAATATATAAAATAAATATCAAAAATATAAGTCTTTGTTTTACTATGGTTGCAAATATCAAAAAATTTCTATATGTGACACGGCACCAGAGTTAAGTTAGGGTTTTTCAAAATGCTGACACGCCGAGCTCAAAAGGTTCACCATCACTTTCCTAGGGAGCCAAGCCAAGGGGTTCTCTCTGCCCTTAGGAAACTTGGCTCCCCTGAGCCTTGCAGACTTCAGCTTCTTTTTGGTCATGAATTGTTTCTGTTCTTTTTCTATCTAAATCGATATCAGAGATGACGGGTTCTTTGCTGCTGAAACTGCTTTCCATCCCTTATTCTTCTTCTCCTTTTCCCATCAGAGTTGAGCCTAGTGCCCAATGGAACCTGGAACTGTGGGCTTGCCTCTGTTTTGGTTTCTGTGTGTCAGATTTCATAATATTGTTATCATGCAGGGGAAATAAAAACAAATGGCTGAGATGGCTGAGCATAGCTTAAGCAAGCCATCCATCACCGAGTGTCAGGTCACACTGTGAAGCAGACGGGGGTGCCCTGCACTTGTTTTCTGAAGCCTGTGATGGGCTAACGTCTCTATGTGTCGGTGACTCACTGTCTCTTCTTTGCTTCACTCCTTGCATTTTGCTGCTGGGGCGTTTG
This sequence comes from Myotis brandtii, assembly GCF_000412655.1. NCBI lineage: Eukaryota > Metazoa > Chordata > Mammalia > Chiroptera > Vespertilionidae > Myotis > Myotis brandtii. Next base: position 4,292 of record NW_005357218.1, read on the forward strand.
AGGGCAGGGGACAGCTGTATGTAGCTATGCTGGGCCATGGCCCACTTCCCTCTAAAAATGGTCCTCAAGATGTGGACTGGGAGGGGCCCTGCTGGGGCATGGTGAGAGTGATGTCTACAGTTATACACTGTGGGGTATGTTTCCTGGGGCAGGAGAGCAATGCACGTGACACCAAGGGAACAAGTGGAGAGCCCAGTGCTGCACAGACCTGGACGCAGGGGATTAGCTGTGCTTCACTCACTTACCCTCTGTGGCTGTTAAGCCAGAGGAATGGTTGGTTGGGCTGGGCCCCTGCAGTGGGATATAGTTCAAGTTTAAAAAATATAGCTCTCAAAGGAAATTTCAATCGTTGTACTGTTGATATTTGGCTCTGTTGACTAATGAGTTTCCCGACCACTGCACAAGATAGACGAGTGTCCTCAACACTCCGGCTCTGACGCGCAGGCCACACGTGTCCCTTCATCCAAGGACTAGCCCTCTCTCCACTGAGCTGCACGCTTCCCCCGCCACCCCCGCTGGCTTGTCAGAAAGCCCGGGGCCAGATGTGGGCAGCCTGGGTGGAGGCCACACACCTGCAAACCACTGAAGGTTCGGGTGACTCAGAAGGGCTGACCAGCTGCTTTCGGTTTCTTTCTGCTGTGATCCCAGGGGTCACAACGCCGACACGGGGGCGTGGACAGGAAAGGGACCACGAACTGACCTTGACCAGGTCAGCGAGGCCGGCATGGCAGCCCCTACAGACTCACAGTTCTTCACAGGTTTGAATGTTCTTCCCTGAACACCTTCTCCCGCCTCCCTGATCTATCACCAGCGAACTTCACGGGACCCCCTTCCGTCTGCCCCTCTGACTCTGATGTATAAAATAAGCGGTACAGCTGCCACTCTCCGGAGCATTTCTCAAGCCGGTGGGATTTTGCTTCGCGGGAATTGTCGGATTGTCTCAAACACATTCGTAAGGATCCTGACACGCGTGGACGCTCCTGACGTCGATAGGAGGCGCGGCTCCCAGGGCTGGGGTCCCGACCGAGGCCCCACCGCCCTCTGCCTCCCCCACCTCGGGG
>NW_005357218.1:6785-7171 GCF_000412655.1 Myotis brandtii
GGGGGGGTGGGGGGGGGGGGGGGGGGGGTTGGCAGTTGGGAGCAATCAGGCTGGCAGGCAGAGTGGTTAGGGGCAATCAGACAGGCTGGCAGGTGAGCGGATAGGAGCCCCTGGTCCCAGATTGGAGAGGGTGCAGGCCAGGCTGAAGGACACCCCCCCCCCATGCTCAAATTTTGTGCACCAGGCCACTAGTTTTGTAATAAAACTGTAATTTCTGGACACCGTTGTTGTTTTTTTACGAATGAGGCAATTTTATTTACCCAGCACTTGTTCCAATGCTTCTTGTTGGCAGCTGCCACCTGCCCTGCGATTCTGTCCAGATCTCTCCGTCCCTGAGGTGTCAGTTTGCGGCCCCCATCCTGATCCTTTTCCACCATTTTCAGCCC
>NW_005357219.1:0-903 GCF_000412655.1 Myotis brandtii
GTTCTGTCTAATTTCTCTTGCCATGTTCTCTCGCTAGCTTCTGTCTCTAGGTTCTGTCCAGGATCTCCAGCCAGGCTCTGTCCAGGATCTCCAGCCAGGTTCTGTCCAGGTTTTCCAGCCAGGTTCTGTTCAGGTTCTCCTGCCATGTTCTGTCTAGGTTCTCTAGCCAGGTTCTCCAGCCAAGTTCTGGTCAGGATCTCCAGCAAAGTTCTGGTGTTTATTGTCTTGTTACATCTGTATTTATACCAGTTGATTTTAATCCTGTCAATTTCTATTCCAAAGGTTAGGGCGTTTCTTATCTCCATTCCTGGGAGTAAAGATTATGTAGCTTAAGCGTGATTGTTCGTAGTTAAAGTGATTAACTACCTGCCTGGCACTTAGTTAAGGGATTTTATTCCCTCCATAACTTCAGGGAAAAATCCCTATGTGGGGAAACAACCTTTCTCGGAGAGATGACCTTGGCTAAAGCACATAGGGCCAAGAAGGGGAGCAAACATATTAAGAAAAGTACGCCATATATGCCAGGTCCCTTGAGACATATGCTGAACAGATGTTTCTTCCCTGCAGCAACTGTGCCAAGCAGCAAGGATGGACCGGCTTCCGGCAGCTGCCCACACACCCTGCATGTTACATGGCAGGGGGAGCCATTCCGTGGGAATTTTCCCAGCAAAACATAGATTTTAAAAGTAATTTAGTCATTTGAGATCTTCTTCTTCTGTTGGAAGACATTAATTTTTCCTGTTAGAAACAGTGCTATTGTTACACTGAGTAGGAAATTATTAGTTTTTAAAGGCCCCACATTTTCACAGCATCGTCTATAGCAGGGTCGACCCAACTCTGAATTTTTAATTTAAATTTTCATATAGGAGATTTAGGAACACTGTTATAAGGTATTTTGCCTAT
>NW_005357220.1:0-2761 GCF_000412655.1 Myotis brandtii
TTAGCCAATGGGGGGCGTAGCAAAGGTATGGTCATTTTCAATCTTTGTCTATTATTAGATAGGATGTGTAATAAATACCTACTTTTTTGCACTAGGATTAAAATGACTAGAACTAAATTTTTTAAAATATATTTTTATTGATTTTAGAGAGGAAGGGAGAAGGAGAGAGAGAGATAGAAACATCAATGATGAGAGAGAATCATTGATTGGCTGCATTCCACATACCCACAACCCTGGCATGTGCCCTGACTGGGAATTAAACTGTGACCTCCTGTTTCATGGGTCCATGCTCAATCACTGAGCCATGCTGGCCAGGACTAAAATTTTTTAAATACTTCAATTCATCATTGATAATCTCATTAGTATACCTGTATGTATTGGACATCATGATTGCATTCATACTTGATTGAATGTAAAAATAATACATAAAAATGTGGGTATTTCTATCATACCAGTGTTATAATAGTTCTCATTTTTAATCTCTTGTCCTTATTTCTTATCTGTCTATGAAGGGCTTTAACTAGATTATCTCTTAATTTCTTTATAATCTGAACATGCTATACCTTTAGTTCAACTCATGAAATAAAATATTTTCTTTATTTTAACAGGTTCTATGGAGATTTGACGGCAAGAAACCAGATACCTTAGGGCCAAATACTCGGCTCTATAAGTGGATCCCCCAGAATGACATTCTTGGTGAGACTGAAAAACAAACACTAAAATAACAATAACTCCAAAGAGAGTGATTATACTTCCAAAAGAAACAAATTTATTGAACCTTTATTTTACAAAAACTCAAAAAAAAAAAACCCTTAATTTCCTTGTATTTGTTTGCCAGTCCTGGGAAAAAAGGATAACATATAAAAGCTAACATGTTATTATAGATCATCTCCTCCCTTATGTCTGAAATCAAGTATCTTTATTTCAGGTGTAATTACTTCTCATGAAGAATTTTTCAATAACTACCACTCTGCCTCCTACTTCTCCCTTCTTATTCCTATTTTTTCCACTTCTGTATGGGTATTCATTCATTGCCATTAAAAAATAAGAACACCTCATTTATTACCAGTGACTCCATTTTCAATAAAGAATAGCCATAATCTTTTTCATGAAGTGATGAAGTGTGGTCTGTTCTTCATCTGATTCCAGAGTCACCACACTCACATTTCCTGCTGCCTGGACACCCCACACGTAATACCCCACACATAATACTCGGTGGCTACACTATTTCTTTAAGAGAATATGTTCTAACATGCCACCTCCTTTTCTTTTTTCCTTTTTTTCTGCAAATGCTATTTTTTATTCATAATGTTCTCTTTCTTTTCTTCAAATTTATCTTTATTGTTGAAAGTATTATAGTTGTCCCTTTTTCCCCCCATTGGCCCCCTCCACCCAGCACCTGCCCCTCGCAGAACGTTCTCTTTCAACTTGTCTATCCAGCAATCTTTTATTCATTTTTCAAGTCACAATGCCATACCAGTATCTATTTACCTCTTGAGCAACTAAAGTTCTTCTTTCTCTGAGATCTAAAATATATTTTAATGTAGGTTCATGTGTATAATAATCTGTCATCTAGAATACAGTGCCTGAGTGTTTTTCTTGCCCAACTCTCATTTTATTTCTAAGACTTATAATTAGTAATTTACTGAAATTCACCCAATCTTAGGTCATCCAAAAACCAAAGCCTTTATAACTCATGGTGGAACCAATGGCATCTATGAAGCGATCTATCATGGGATCCCTGTGGTGGGCATCCCTATGTTTGCAGATCAACCTGATAACATTGCTCGCATGAAGACCAAGGGAGCAGCTATCAGAATGGACTTCAACACCATGTCTAGTGCAGATTTGCTCAATGCATTGAAAACAGTCATTAATGACCCATCGTGAGTACCACAATTTTAATTGTATTTACAGATTCTTTTGTCAATGATGAGTACAAGTTTCACCCCATATTGAGAGATTAATTTTGAAATTATTAACATGATTTTACCAATCTTAAATCTGCTTTTATTTTCAACCAGACATTAATTTCACAGTTGCATTTAACCTGATTGAACAGGTAAGCAATGACTGCAACAATTTTCTACACAAGAATACCCAAAGTTATATTGGTCACTACAAGGACACGTTTTTAAAAATATGATAGAACCTATAGAATGATGGAATGCAGAATTCAAGGAGTTGCATAAAATATTTTAATTTAGTGCCAAACATTTCTGAAACTATAAATCTTGTGGACAAAAAAGGGGGTTCCATGGAAAGTACTTCACAGGGTGATCTGATCATAAATTCTTAACTAGGCAGGTCATGATGAGTAGACATGCTCCAGGCCTGTAACTTATTTACTGAAAGTTTTTACACCAGCCCTGCCCATTGTTCTTGTGCATCTAGGTTAATACTACTTTAAAATACCTGAAATAATACCCCTCAAAAGTGGCACTGCCCGGCTGGCATGGCTCTGTGGTTGAGCATTGAACTGTAAACCAGGAAGTCACGGTTTGATTCCCAAACGGGGCACATGCCCAGGTTGCAGTTGTGAGCTTGGTACCCCGTGGGGGTTGGGGAAGAGGGTGTGGGAGGCAGCTGATCGATGATTCTCTCTTGTCATTGATGTTTCTATCTCTCTCCCTCTCCCTCTCTGAAATAAAAAAATATATATTTTTTAAAGGAGGGGGAACATGAACTCTCAAGAGAGCACAAAATCTTATTAATTGTATCCTTTAATCCAATCCCTGCTTTGCTTTCTCCAACTTCCTGT
>NW_005357221.1:0-787 GCF_000412655.1 Myotis brandtii
CATGCGAGAGTTTATTCATTTTAAAAATATAAACATCATTGAGATTCAAGATGGCAGTCGCTATGATGGCAGGTTACAAGATAGTGTGTGAGTGTGAGAGCAAAAGCAGAGTGTGTGGATGTGCTGGGAGTGTCTGTATGTGTGAGTGAGGGACAGCTATATTCCACAGGACTGTTGGGGACTATATTCCCCTGGATGGGCAGCCTCTACTGCTGCTGAAATCTCTCCTGGAGTGGACGGCTCTGCCGCAGAGACCACACCATCTTGTAGGGGAGAGCGGCTGTGATCAAAGCCCAGACTCACCTTCAACCAGGGAGACCTTGGATACCTCCCGGGACCCTAACACCACAAACCCTGGGACCAGCTGCCTCAGCTGCCAACCCACGAACACCAGGACTCCAGCCTCCCCGGCCATGGGCACCTAAAAAGTTTGTCCAGGGGAGGACAAGGTGGTGGCCGAATACATGGACAGGTCCTGCACCTTCTCACAGAGCAGATGGAAAGAACATCTGCATCAAATAACACCCACCCGGAATTGGTGAATTAAACACAGCTGGTGAGGCAATCCCTGGACAGAAAGGTCAGAGATCACTGAGAGAAATAAGCTCTGCCTCTTCAGGTTCATCTGGGTGTTGTTTGGGTGTTTGTTGTTTGCATTTTTAGGATTAGTTGTTATTTGTTGTTTGCAGTCTTCTCTGGGTGTTTGTTGTTTGCATTTTTGAATTAGTTCTTGGTTTTTTGGAGTTTTCTGCCTATATACACATAATTTTCCCCTTCTTTTTTCTTC
>NW_005357222.1:0-2946 GCF_000412655.1 Myotis brandtii
CTATACAACAATAAAGATTAAAAAAAAAAGATGTGAAAGCACGTGTCAACAAACACAAGTCAACTAGCTCATGTGAGGTTCAACCCATAACGTGGTCATCGACCCAGACCTACAAGATCAGCGCTCTGCATGGGATCACCGCGAGAGGACACACGGCCTTCCCGCTGGGCACTCACGGTCTAGGTTACACCTGCCTCCCTAGGAGGTGGAATGATCCCCAGGAACACGCGGTGAGTGAGGGGCAGAGGCAAGAAGGGAACTCGTCTCTGGCGCCCACTCCCTCCGCCTCCCTCTGAGGCTGTCCGGAGTCAGTTTCCAGCGGCTTCTCCAGCCCAGCCCCCCGTCTCCTGGACAGCCACCCTCCGCCCCACTGGGTCCCCGTGCCCGGCCTCCGGCTTCCTCCGCTCCTCTGCCTTTTAAAAGGAAATCCCTTCTAAAGGGATTTCCAGAAGAACTGCTCCCATACGGTCCGACCTGCTGCCTCATTCAAACCGCAAATAAAAAACATGTCGCTAAGGCGGCCGAGGGCGCTTGTCCGGGGCACTGCAGACACAAAGAGCTGTGATGACCTCCGTGCCGCCTCCATCTCGCCGTGTAAAACACGCGGCTACGCCTGGGCAGCGCCCTCTCGGCGCACAGCTCCATTCGAAGACACACGAGTGGCCGAGGTCAGTGCTGCGGAATGGCCCCCGGGCCCCTGTCAGGAGGGCACGGCGGCTAAAGAAGAGAGGTGCGCACGCAGCGTCCCTCCATGGTCCCGCCCCGGGTGCTCTCGGAACGAGGTGACAGGGAGTGCGTGGGTGCCACAGTGCCTGCTTCAGCGGGAGTGACGGCGCCTGCCATTCCCTGCCAATTAGCTTGAAACCGACCGTCTTGGAGAGGTGGTGCCAGGTCCCTGAGCACACTGCGTGTGACAGATGTAAGGTAAGTGTGTCAGGAACAGGGAGCAGGCCTCGATCTCCCAGCTCACCTCCTGGGGTTATGGTTTCAGGAGGAAGGAGGTGACGCCGGGCACTGGGAAGTTCTGTGCCAGCCCTGCCCACCCCTCAGGCTACCTCATGGGAAGAAGGTCTGCTTCTCTTTGTTTTGTTTTTGTTGTTGTTGTTAATCCTCATCCCAGGATATTTTTCCATGGATTTTTAGAGTGGAAGGGAAGGGGAGAGACAGAGAGAGAGAAACATCGATTTGAGAGAGACACGAAGAGTTGATTGGCTGCCTCCCACAAAGCCCCAATCAGGGCCGGGTACCCAGCCTGCAACTGAGGTACGTGCCCTGGACCTGAATCGAACCTGGGATCCCTCAGTTTGAGGGCTGACGCTCTGGCCACTGAGCCACGCCGGCCAGGGAGAGATCTGCTTCTCTTGACTTGTTCGCAGAATAAGGTTCATGAGAAGACGCTGAGGAGACTGCATAAATGACCAAGGTTTCACATCATTTACTTACCACACCCTCGCTTCACTCCAGAAAGACAAAGTAAGGAAGGTGATGTACAACCACAGCTCTGTATCCAGACAGCCCTTCACCCAAGCCGCCACGTACCACAGCCGACGTCGCCAGGCGAGATCTTTCACAACTCAAACGAGGCTAAATGGACACAGTGATTTCGCACACAACCCTTAACCGGGTTCAGAGCCCCAGAGGAGAGCGGCACGGAGTGGGGAGATCAGACCCCAAAACAGAGACGGTGGTTCTAGGCCTGGCTGTGCAATGACTGGAGAAATGCCCTCAGCCTAAGTGTCCTCATCTGCTAAACAGGCCCTCTTCCACCTCAGTTTATTGCATCCTTGTTTTTGCACTCGCACAGATCATCACGGGCATTATCATTGATCACTAATATCAAGTGTTTCCTCTCTCCCCACTTTATTCTTTTAATCTACCCTGTTATTGGGCCAATATACAGGAAGTATGTCGGCACCGAGAATGAAATACTTAATAAAGCTGGGACCAAGGGACATGACATACACAAAACATGAGAAAACATTCACTTTTCCTTGTAACTGGCCCTGAGCATGTTTTGACCTGCCATTAGTTATTCAACTGACATGTTTATGGAATTGGTGAGGTTATACGTAACCTCATTTCTAAAAATACTCAAGTTTAGACTTTCTGCAGACAATGGCACATCACACGAAAATATCTGCTCATTTTCCTAAGACCAGGGCTCCCCCCACAACATCAGGCAGCGTGAGCACAACTGGGACCCGAGGGAAGCAGAGCAGGTGCGGTCTCCCCCCTCGCCCTCCCCCCTCGGGCCATAGGCTGCTCTTGTGTTGTCACAAGAGAAATCCACACTCAGTGCCCTGAGACCCATGGTTCCGCACTAACTGGTAACCCAGAGGAGTGGCCCCGGGCGGCATGATGCAACCCCGCGTAATCCAACTAGGATGCCCAGTGCACTTCAAACGCAGCCACATCCACCCTCAAGCTCATGGCTGGTCACGAAAGGCAATGACTCTAAAGGGAGGTAAAGAGCCCGGCCAGTGTGGCCCAGTGGTTGAGCGTCTACCTAGGAACCAGGAGGTCAAGGTTCAATTCCTGGCACAGACTTGGGCTGCGGGCTCGATCAAGGAGGCAGCCCATCAATGCTTCTCTCTCATCATTGATGTTTTTCTCTCTCTCCCTCTCCTTCCTCTCTGAAATCAATTTTTAAAAAGTATTTTTTTAAAAAGAAAGGAGGCAAAGACACCGAATGGCTGATCATTTATGTTGGCGTCATCCAGGGGCTCCGACAGCTGTGGAGCGAGCTCAGAGACAACGGGACGTGCATTCGGGCACATTACCTCTTCCCCTGGACTTGCATTCGGGCACATTACCTCTTCCCTGCCTCTTTTCCTTTCAATAGAGGGTCTGCATTGGCTTAAAGACTTTCTCTCCATAGAGTTGGTGGATCCAGGAGGGAAAAAGAATGGCTCTGAGTTTGCTCCTAGCTCTGAGCTGCACATGCGA
>NW_005357223.1:0-509 GCF_000412655.1 Myotis brandtii
TGTTAATGTCTTACTGCGCCTATTTATAGATTAAACTGATAGTATGTGTATATATAGGAAACGACATAGCACAGAGAGGGTTTGGTACTATCTGTGGTTTCAGGCATCCACTGGGGGGGGTCTTGTTTTTACCCCCTCTCATGAGGGGGTCTACTGCACCCTGACTCTGCGGTTTCTCCTCAAGGGCAGGCAGGGGAGAGACACAGAAAAGGGAGGGCCCTGACCGGCTTGGCTCAGTGGATAGAGCGTCGGCCTGCGGACTGAAGGGTCCCAGGTTCGATTCTGGTCAAGGGCATGTACCTTGGTTGCGGGCACATTCCCAGTAGGGGGTGTGCAGGAGGCAGCTGATTGATGTTTCTCTCTCAGTGATGTTTCTAACTCTCTATCCCTCTCCCTTCCTCTCTGTAAAAAAATCAATAAAATATATTTTTTTTTAAAAGAAAGAAAGAAAAATGGATGCTTTTCTTGCGGACTTGCCAGCTGGGCTCATTATCTGCCATTTTGGGGGA
>NW_005357224.1:0-1460 GCF_000412655.1 Myotis brandtii
TTTGCTATGTATAAGCATGTGAATAATATAGTTTTATATTTAGCCAGAATTTATTTTTTTAATCTAAATTAAACATATTTTCCATATTAGGAGTCATTCCAAGTGATGGGAATTTTAAGGAAATCAAAATGTTAACATTTGGATCTCTAAGGAGGTGCTAATTTAGACTCTGCATGAGGCTACCCAGCAGGAGCTATGGAGAGATCTGCAGATTCCTCTTCTTTGTGTGGGATTTGGAGGTGCCCAGATGAGGCCCAGTTGTGAAGCAATGCAAGCTGCTGTGGGGCCTTGGGCCTTCTTTTGGATTTCTGGGTCATTCTGACCCAGCTGTAGTTTGTTAGATAATTTTAGATTGCAAAAGGCCAGATCATTCATATGCAAAAGCCTCTGATCACAGCTTGGGTGGGGTGGGGTCTCAGGAAATCAACAGGGCGGAGCAAACAGCTATGGCTGATCCTCAGTCCTGCCCTAAGAGGCCCCAGGTCTCAGTGTCCCAGTAATCCCTGCAAGCACCTCTGAGAGAAAGCCGCCCTCGAGTTCTGTCCGCTGCCAGTCCAATTTCTCCCGTATGAGTCTGGGTCCCCAGAGACTAGCCTGGAACTGGAGTTCAGAGCGGGAGCGTGTGTCTCCCTCCTGATTGAAAAAGACAGCCGCGTCCTCAGTTGCCAGGCCTTTCTGTGCGTGCCTCCCTACCTCTGCACCTTATTTCTGAACCTCCTCTGAGTCTCAGTATGCTTTTCTCTTTCCTTCTAGTTGTAGAATTTCCACTCAGCCAGCCTTCCTGTGGTTCTGGATGATGTCCATTTTGTCTTTTAGTTGTATTTTTGAAGTGGTTGTTCAAGACAGCAATTTCCGGTGTTTACCTATGCTGCCATCTTGGTTTCCTCTTAAACGTATTTTCAAAGTTGGCATTCTATTTTCAAAGATCAGAAGTTTTATACTTATAGAATCCTAGCTGAATAATTCATTGAATACATAAAGGCAGCAACCTTGACACCCAAAGTAAAGTAAGTTGAAGGATTCCCAATTTCATTCACAAGTACAGTGGCTGTCTCTTAATATGTGACATCTCTAATAAGGAGACATGACCAAAAGAGTGTGGCAGAAAGCAAGGAGAGCAGCAGCTGTTCTTGAACTATCTTTAGGCAGGGAAAAGACAAAAAACTTAGAAAGGTCCAAACTGAGATTTGTTAACAATAACTGAGGGGAAGAGCTTTATAAACAATACCCACTACCATCCTTTATGTTCTAGGCTTCTGTTCTAACAACACTTTAATATACTAGAGCAATTTTGGTATCTTATCATTTGTGTAAAAATGGGGTTTTCCCTCTTTGACTGAATGTATATTCCCAAATTGTATATAACCTCTAGTTTAATATATTCACTATTCTAAAAAGAGATATCTCACGGATATGAAAAAGAACCAAATAGAAATTAAGCATATACTGACTGAAATAAA
>NW_005357225.1:0-475 GCF_000412655.1 Myotis brandtii
CCCATTGCTTAATTTAATGTCTTTATTATATAACTAGAGGCCCAGTGCACTAAAATTCATGCACTCCGGGGCGGGAAGGGGGGTCCCTCAGCCCAGCCTGTGCTCTCTCGCAGTCCAGGACCCCTTGGGGGATGTCCACCTGCTGGCTTAGGCCCCCTCCCCAGGGGATCGGGCCTAAGCTGGCAGTCAGACATCCCTATGGCAGCCTGGGAACCCACGGGAGATGTTCACTTGCCAGCAGGGAGCTGCAGTCAGACATCCTTAGCGCTGCTGAGGAGGCGGGAGAGGCTCCCACCACCGCCACTGCACTCGCAGCCAGTCAGCCTGGCTTGTGGCTGAGTGGAGCTCCCGCTGTGGGAGCACACTGACCACCAGGGGGCAGCTCCTGCATTGATTGTCTGCCCCGTGATGGTCAGTGCATGTAATAGCAATTGGTCGTTCCCGGTCGTTCTGCTGTTAGGGTCAATTTGCATAT
>NW_005357226.1:0-856 GCF_000412655.1 Myotis brandtii
AATACTTTAAGCAATAAAACAATTAAAAAATAAAGAATAAAAAATTACCTGAGCACATAAATAGATTTTAAAAATACATTGGACAAAATCCAACATCACTTTATGGTAAATACTCTCAAGAAAGTGGGGCTATAGGGAACATACCTCCACCTAATAAAGGCCATGTCTGACAAACCCACAGCTAATATCATACTCAACAGTGAAAAGCTAAAAGTTTTTCTTTAAGATCACAAACAAGACAAGGATGTCCACTTCCACCATTTTTATTCATCACTAGAGGCCCAGTGCATGAACTTCGTGCATGGGTGGGGTCCCTAGGCCTGGCCAGGGGCCAATCAGGGCCAGACCAGTTGGGCCTGGGCTGATCGGGGCCTGCCGACAGGGGGAAGGGACTAGGGGGGGCAAGGACAGGAGGTTGGCCACCAGCTCCAGGAGGGAGCCAGCTCTCAGCCCCCCTGGGAAAGGGGCTGCATCCACCACCACCCACCCCCTGTTCCCTGTCCCAGCCTAGGGCCCAAAGGCCCCAGTGGGGTCAGGAGAGGAATTGATGGTTGCCAGGCCAGGCATGGGAGAAATGGACGTCAACACCACTATCACAGTTCCCTGCCTTGCCACCATCCCTCGCCACCACGCTGCCACTGGGGCTTGCCTGCCAGGGGTAAGGACAGTGGGCGGTTTGCTGGCCGGGAGGTGGGGGGGACCATGGGATGTAGGATGCCAGCTTGGAGGAGGGGGCCAGCCCTCGGCCCTCCTGGGAAAGGAGCCATGTCTGCCACCACCCACCCCCAGTTCCCCACCCCACCCTGGGGCCCGGCCCGGTGGGTGATTGGGGTCTTCTGGCCATGGGGGAGGGACC
>NW_005357227.1:0-272 GCF_000412655.1 Myotis brandtii
GGTTCCATATGGCAAAGAAGTCACTTGAGGAAGGAGTGAAACTCAAACACATGTCTTATGCTACACTGTCCTCCTGTTGGTAAGAATAATAAATTAACTTAAAAAGTATGCAAAGAATCCTGAGCAGACATTTTAACAAAGGAGATAAAGACAGTGTAAATTATGCAAGAAGAAATGCTCACCATCAAGAATTCTTAGGGAGCCGTACCGGTTTGGCTCAGTGGATAGAGCATCGGCCTGCGGACTGAAAGGTCCCAGGGTCGATTTCAGTC
>NW_005357227.1:559-977 GCF_000412655.1 Myotis brandtii
GGGAAGGCAAAGGGAATGACCATTTTAGATCACAGATCTGCATATCTTAAAATGTAACACATTCACCGACACTACAACAGTTAGATGAATAAAACATACACCTGTAGGAAGAACTGAATGCAATATTCCCAGCAGTTTTATTTATAAAACCCCAAATTTGGAAATAAACAAAACCATTGACAGATCAATAGATAAAGTGGTTATCCATAGAATACAATATTATTACCAATAAAAAAGTAACTATTTACATAAACATTACTGTTGAATCTAAAAATACCTGTGTAGCAAGAAAGAATTCATAGTTTGTTGAAAATTATACACCTTATAGTGCCTATAATATTATGAAAAATATGAACTAATCTATCATAAGAAGACGTAAATCAATGGCTGTATGGAAGGCTAGAGAATACAGAAGAGT
>NW_005357228.1:0-532 GCF_000412655.1 Myotis brandtii
CTGGGCTTTGTTTAGCTTCTATAATTGAAACATTGTTACCATCACTGCTGCTCTAAGCTCTGAGGCCGAAGCTGGATGAAAGCAGGTCTCTGGAGCTTGTTTAGCTTCTATAATTGCAACATAGTTGCTTAGAGTGCAGCTCAGAGGCTGGCAGCGGCAGGCGGGGAACCTTGGCTTCCTCCGTCACCTGGGACCTTTCAGTCCATAAGCCGACGCTCTATCCACTGAGCCAAACCGGTTTCGGCTATTGTAGATTTTTGATTTGCATGCTTAAGGGATTAAAGTTTCAGAAGGTAATCTCTTACAGTTTTTGCATGTTATTATAGAACATAAACCTTGGTTTCCTGAAGAAGGTACATTAGGTCTTGAATGTTGGGAAACAGTTAGTCAAAATTTGAAAAAAGCTCAGCAGCAGGGAAAAAACTTGCCTCCAAACTGTTTCTCCTTGTGGAACACGGTATTTCATTTACTAGAGCCTTTTAAGAGACTAAGGAGGGATAAACCTGGCTGAATGCTCAAATAACTTATGAAA
>NW_005357229.1:0-641 GCF_000412655.1 Myotis brandtii
AGATGGTCTAAAGTTTAGACTCTAAACCACCTGAGCACAGGGGGTGGATTGTGGGGGGCCTGAGGGGGGTTCTATCGGGTTAGGGAAGCAGCAGGTTTGTTTGACTTTGTGTCTTCTCAGAACCTGAGCCTTCCTGTGGCCCCACCATCCCACCTTCCCCAGAACCTTCGGTGAAGGCACCCCAGTGATGCCCACTTTACAGACGAGGAAACTGAGGCACAGGAGTCAAGCGCTGCCCAGGGTCTGAACCAGGCTCTGCCTCTGCATCCCAGCCTGGTGTCTGTTTTTGTTTTACTTGCACAAGGAGCACTGGAATAAGGCAGGGCAGAAGTTAGGACCCCTGCAGACCCTTCCCCAGCTTCACTGACCGGAACCGCCCGAGGACAAGCACACCAGGCCCTTCCCTCTAGAAGCCCAGGCCCAGGGTCCCTGTCCCAGCGTCCATACCCTCCGCGTCCCGGCGGGCGCTGCCCCTCTGGGGAAAGGGCGGGACCCGACCCGGGCTCGGGAGGACCTGGCCGCCTACCTTGTCGGCGATGGCCTGGATTTCGGCCGTGGCGGGCCGGGTTTCGGAGGGTCCACCAATCAGCCTAGCGCTCATGGCGGAGCAGCGGGCACGGAGCAGCAGGCACAGAAGGGAA
>NW_005357230.1:0-806 GCF_000412655.1 Myotis brandtii
TTCTGTATGTAGTAGGACTTATTTGTGTTTTTGTTTTGTTTTTGTTTTTTAACTTTCCTATTTTAAACAGGACTTGTTAGCTTCAACCCAGGAAATGTATGGTGCTGAACTGGCCAGTGTAGATTTTCAGCGAGCCTCTGAAGATGCAAGAAAGGTGATAAACGAGTGGGTCAAAGGGCAGACTGAAGGTGAGAGAGTGGGCCGAATGTAGGCATTCATTACACACTGCCCATTCCTTTCCTCCTTCCACTTTCCCAGCCTGCAGATGATTCCCTGCCCTTTTCCTCTGCCCTCACCCTCTTGCTGGGGCAAAACTCTGCCACTGCCCAGTGCCCGACAGCTTTTACATGTGGAAATTCCTCAAAGTGGGAACTTCAACATGCTTTCACTGAAGCAGCTAAATATTTTCCCCATAAATGCACCAAACGAAATTTTAACATTAAAATTAACATTGAATGTAGGATAAAAAGGATAAAGCTTTGAGGAAAAATCTACCCTGGCCCAGATTATGGAAAAGAATCCTATCTAATAATAGACAAACATGGTAATTGACCATACCTTCGCTACACCTCCCATTGGGTAATCAGTGTGATATGCAAATTACCGCCAACAAAGATGGCGGCTAATTTGCATACTGCAGGCAGGGTGGGCCAGCGCAAGCCACCATCCGAGCCCCCGTGTGCTGCCTAAGCCCGCCCCCAGCAGGGTCCCCCGTGTGCAGCTCTGGGCGGCTGTACTCTCTGGCCATTATCGTGATCGTGATCGGAAACCGGGCCACAGGCAAGGCAGCACCCCGGGACCCAGGA
>NW_005357231.1:0-603 GCF_000412655.1 Myotis brandtii
CTCTATCACTCATTTATGGAAGCTACTTGCTGACAGGACCAATGTGAGAATTGATTAAAGCCATCTATATAAAATGTCTGATATTCATCTGTTACCAATGTATGGGCCTTGAGTATACAATGCTATGTAAAATAAGCCAGAAAGAGAAAGACAAATACCGTGTGATTTCATTCATAGTGAAGCATAGTAATGATCCCTCCTTTGGAAAAACTGCTGTTTGAAATTCTCTGCTATTTTTAGATAGCCCCTTGCTCTGTAAGTCAACTATGTTATTTTTAGACGGTCTCTTATTCTGTAAAAATAACTTTGTTTTTTTAGCTTAAATAATAGAAAAGATAAACTTAACTGTCTGACCTTGCAAGCTAGCCATCTAAAGGGGTTGATACGCTAATACTAATAATAATTCCCATATTCTCATGCCAAGTGTTTGTTCATTATGTATCCAAGGTTACAGGTGTCTGTACAGATATGATATGTATCAAGGTTACAAATTGTCAATATAGATATGACAGGTATTTGTTAGATATGATATATACTCAAGGTTATAAGCTGTCTACAAAAATAACTTACACAGCCAAAACCGGTTTGGCTCAGTGGATAGAG
>NW_005357232.1:0-363 GCF_000412655.1 Myotis brandtii
GGGGCTCCTGGGCGAGAGCCCGGCCTGGCTGCGGTCGGAGGGCACCGCTCGGCGCTGTGACCCGGCTTTCTCTCTACACAATGGAGGGCTTCCGCTCGGCCACCGCATGCTCTGAATTCAGCACGTTATGTCACTCAGATCAGAGAGACCCCATGGGTACACATGACCACGATTTCTTATTTAGCGTCTCAGCACTTATCAACCTGCAAAAAAGGATGGATGACTTGAAGAGGAGTTCGAACAGACGAGGACAAAAATGGGATGCAATTTTCTTTTGCTGAAAGGAAGGTGGGATCCTCGGTGGGGCCACAACTGCTGGGCGCCGGGTGCGACGAGACCCGGTCCTCCCTCCGGGGTCGGGGC
>NW_005357232.1:1792-5312 GCF_000412655.1 Myotis brandtii
TCTTTCTTTCTTTCTTTCTTTCTTTCTTTCTTTCTTTCTTTCTTTCTTCCTTTCTTTCTTTCTTTCTCTTTCTTTCTTTCTCTTTCTTTCCTTCTTTCTTTTCTTTTCCTTCCTTCCTTCCTTCCTTCCTTCCTTCCTTCCTTCCTTCCTTCCTTCCTTCCTTCCTCCCTGTCCAGTTTTCCCAAGGCCATTTATTGAAGGGACTGTCTTTACTCCGTTGTATGCTCTTGCCTCCTTTGGCAAATATTAATTGAACGGACTGGCTTTGGTCGATTTCTGGGATCCCTGTTCTGTTCCATTTGTCTATATGACTGTTCTTGTGCCAGTACCAGGCTGCTCTGAAAACAATGGCATTGTAGTATAGTTTGATATTCGGTATTGTGTTCCCTCCAACATTTATATGTGGAATCTAATGGACAAAATAAACTGAGGAAAAAATATTACCAGAGGCATGGATACATGGAACAGACTGACAGATCTCAGAGGGGAGGGCAGCCCAGGGGCTATGGGGGACAAGAATAGATTAATCAAAGAACATATATGCATAGTAGATTAATCTACTCTGCATATATTAATGCAGAGTAGATTAATCTACTCTGCATATATTAATGCATAGTTGATTAATAGATTAATCAAGGAACATATATGGACACAGACAATAATGTAGTGAACGCCTGGTGTGGGGCAGGGCTGAACCAAACTGGTTTTGGCTAATTGATTTTTTACAGAGAGGAAGGGAGAGGGATAGAGAGCCTGAAACATTGATGAGAGAAACATCAATCAGCTGCCTCCTGCACACCTCCTACTGGGGATGTGCTCGCAACCAAGGTACATGCCCTTGACGGGAATCAAACCTGGGACCTTTCAGTCCATAGGCCAACGCTCTATCCACTGAGCCAAACTGGTTAGGGCAATATTTTTAATTTTTTTAAAAAAATGTATTTTAGAGTGATAGACAAAGGAGAGATACAGGAGAGAGAAGAGAAAAATTTGTTGTTCTCCTTCATTGGTTGCTTCTTGTATGTTCCCTGACCAGAGATCAAACCCACAACCTTGGCACATTGGGACGATGCTTCGACCAACTGAGCTACCTGGCCAGGCCCATTTTTAATTTCTTTTTTGTTATTGTTGTTGTTGATACTACCCCCCTCCCCTCATGTGTAATCTTTTGAGGAAACTCCATACTGTTTTCCATAGTGGCTGCACCAGTCTGCATCCCCACCAACACTGCACCAGGGATCCTTTTTCTCCACATCCTTGCCAACACTTGTCAATTGTGGATTGATAGTCATTCCGGCAGGTGTGAGGTGATATCTCATTGTGGTTTTAATTTGCATTTCCCTGACAATGAGTGATCTTGAGCATATTTTCATGGGTCTATGGCCTTTTGTATGTCCAATTAGGAGAAGTGTCTATTCAGATCCTCTGCCCATTTTTTAATTGGGTTTTTTTTTTGGTGTTGAGTAGTATGAGTTCTTTATAAATTCTGGATATTAACACCTTATCAGATGTATTGTTGGCTAATGTGTTCTACTATTTAGTAGGTTTCTCTTCTTCATTTCTTTTTTTTCCTGTTAATCCTCACTGGAGGATATTTTTCCATTGATTTTTAGGGAGAGTGGAAGAGAGAGAGAAAGACAGAAACATCGATTGAGAGAAACACATCTATTGGTTGCCTCCTGCATGAGCCCTGACCAGGGCCAGGCCAGGGAGGAGCCTGAAACCAAAGTACATGCCCTTGACCAGAATTGAACCCGGGACCCTTTGTTCCACAGGCCCACACCCTATCCACTGAGCCAAACTGGCTAGGGCTGGTCTTCATTTTTTATTGTTGACAGTATTACAGATGTCCCCCATAAGGAAGGAAGGAAGGAAGGAAGGAAGGAAGGAAGGAAGGAAGGAAGGAAGGAAGGAAGGAAGGAAGGAAGGAAGGAAGGAAGGAAGGAAGGAAGGAAGGAAGGAAGGAAGGAAGGAAGGAAGGAAGGAAGGAAGGAAGGAAGGAAGGAAGGAAGGAAGGAAGGAAGGAAGGAAGGAAGGAAGGAAGGAAGGAAGGAAGGAAGGAAGGAAGGAAGGAAGGAAGGAAGGAAGGAAGGAAGGAAGGAAGGAAGGAAGGAAGGAAGGAAGGAAGGAAGGAAGGAAGGAAGGAAGGAAGGAAGGAAGGAAGGAAGGAAGGAAGGAAGGAAGGAAGGAAGGAAGGAAGGAAGGAAGGAAGGAAGGAAGGAAGGAAGGAAGGAAGGAAGGAAGGAAGGAAGGAAGGAAGGAAGGAAGGAAGGAAGGAAGGAAGGAAGGAAGGAAGGAAGGAAGGAAGGAAGGAAGGAAGGAAGGAAGGAAGGAAGGAAGGAAGGAAGGAAGGAAGGAAGGAAGGAAGGAAGGAAGGAAGGAAGGAAGGAAGGAAGGAAGGAAGGAAGGAAGGAAGGAAGGAAGGAAGGAAGGAAGGAAGGAAGGAAGGAAGGAAGGAAGGAAGGAAGGAAGGAAGGAAGGAAGGAAGGAAGGAAGGAAGGAAAAGAAAAGAAAGAAGGAAAGAAAGAGAAAGAAAGAAAGAGAAAGAAAGAAAGAAAGGAAGAAAGAAAGAAAGAAAGAAAGAAAGAAAGAAAGAAAGAAAGAAAGAAAGAAAGAAAAGAAAAGAAAAGAAAGAAAAGAGAAAGAAAGAAACTAGACCAGCAATTGACACCATGCACATGAATAAACTCCAAATGGATAAGAGACTTTAACTGTAAGTCGTGAAGCCATTAAAATCCTAGAGGAAAACATAGGCCCTAAGATCTCAGGCATCTCACTTAGCAGTATTTTCTCCGATACATGTCGTAGGGCAAGGGAAACCAAAGGAAGGGGGTAGGGGGAGAAAAAGAAAAGGGACTACATCAAACTAAGAAACCACCCATAAAATGAAAAGGGAGCCCACCACTCACTGTACGGGAGTCTGGGAGAACACATTGGCCAGTGATACATCGGATAAGGAGTCAATTTCCAAAATATATAAAGAACTCATACAACTCAACGCCAGGAAGACCATCCTGGCGTTGAGTTGTACGGCGGCGGGGCGAAAGGGAGGGGCACAAGAGGTGAGGAGACACTTCTGGAAACAGGACAAGAGAGATGAGCGATGTGGGGAAATGCCCAGTCTCTTGGTTTTCCTCAGGGTTTCCCTTTGTTGTGCAAAGACTTCTTAGTTTGCCTTTGCCGCAGTGACAGCTTCGCTTATGCCTTGCTGTGCGCCCTTTGCGGGAGGTGTGTCAGCAGCAACACCGATAGCTAAAGGCACGCGCCCTAAAGCGTGGAAAGCAGAGCACAGAGTAGCAGTGGGAACTGCGATACCAAAAAAAAACCGCCAGTTCTTTCTTTGCGACGACTTAAACCAGGGGAGAGCGCGAACGCAGTCCCCCACTACCACAAATTATGCAGTCGAGTTTCCCACATTTGGGGAAATCGCAGGGGTCAGCACATCCGGAGTGCAATGGATAAGCCTCGCCCTGGGAAAACCACCTTCGTGATCATGGTATCTCCCCTGCCAGGTAAGTAT
>NW_005357232.1:6695-8651 GCF_000412655.1 Myotis brandtii
TCAGGAAGGCTCACTGGGCCCAACAGGGCGCCCGGGGCACTGCGGGCTGGAGGGGGCAGGGCAGGGCAGGTCAGCATGGGGGTGCGGGGGGGAGGCCAAGCTCTTAGGTGGGGAAATTGGGGCTGAGCCTGGGCCCCCAGCTGTGCTGTAAAGAACAGAAATGAACAGCGACTGATGGGCCATGTCAACAACAGAGAGCCGGTGTGAAAGGGTTCTTCCCACTGGCCAAGGCAAGGCCATGCTGATAACGGGCTATACTCCAGTGAATGAAACAGGCACGGGGCTTAAAAGCAAGTCTCCATAAACACTAGGCCCCAGATCTTGTCTCTAAATACTGTTCTCCAGTAAGAGAAACCAGGACCTCTTGGAAACCTGTGTAGCCTCACTTCTTTGGGTCGTCATTTTCCTATGGGGGCTCCCAGTGCACACGTAGAAATCTGTGTGCTTCTCTCTGGCCCTTTTTTGGACCCAAAAAGGGTAAAAGGAAAGTTCTGGTTGTGCTGCCGCTTGAACCCGGGTGAAACAACGGGTGAGCAGAAGAGGCAGGCGCGTGAGAAAAGGAAGGCGCTTGCTCCCGGCCGCCCCTTTTCTGACGTCTGGTGAGCACACTCTCCTAAGGTGAGCAGGGGCTGAAGGAGGCCAGCTTGGAGGCTAATGGTGTGGCCTGGAGGGGCCGCTCCCTGGGCCCAGGGACTGTACTTTCTGCCTCTCACTCTCGGGTCCAAGCAGATGGTGTTCAGAGACATGACTGATGAAGCAGGAGAGGGGCTGTTGCCACTTCTGTGATTTCTCTGTAGGAAGGACACAGTGTTATTAATCTGATCTGGACTCAGAGGTAGAACCTGGGAACCTGCTGGGAACATTTTTTTTTAAAGCCCGAGATCAGTAAGTTAACCCTTTGAGTGCCAACCAATATCCTAGGAACTATGCTAAAATTGCGAAGGCATTTTTGCTGATTTTCCTTAGGTGCCATCTGTCAATAAAGAGTGAACTACTAGCACAGGGGTGGGCAACCTTTTTGTGAGTGCGTGCCAAAACCAGCAAAATCTCTGACTCAAAATTCTTCTGCGTGCCAACCCTAATTTTTTGAGAACATGTTACGCCTACTTGATATCTCTTAAGGTGTACGTATGTGAAGAACCTTGAAGAAATAATAAAATTCATTCGAGCGACAAAAACACAGTATATGATGATGAAAAATACATTTATTTTTTAATGTATACATGTACACTGATAGTCCGACAGAAAACTTTATGACTCCGTTTGATATTATCAGTGGGACTTTTGCTGCTGCATCACTGATGACAGAGATTTTACATCAGGTTTATATTTCGTGACCTTCAGAGATATGCACGAGCTACTACTTTCATCCGTCAGGCTACTCCTATTACGAGACTTAACAAAATTCATCACTGAGAACAAAGATTCACAATTGTAAATGGACGATTATAAGAGAGGGTTTCGCCTGCCAGCAAAAGTTACTGGCGTGCCATGTTTGGTTATAGTACAGGGTTACCCACCCCTGTACTAGCATCTAATAGTGACACTGCAGGAGGAGCGCGATAGCGCTCCCCAGGACTCTAGGGGTTAATCAAATAAGTGTATTAAAGGCCTATTATTGCCATGCGCTATTCTAGCCAACTACGAATGGAGCAGTGAACAAAATAGTCAAGAATCCCTAGCCTCATGGAATTTACATTTCAGTGGGTAAAGTTAGGCAGGAAACGAAAATGTATAGTATGCTAAATCAGTGTTTCCCCAGCTTCAACATGTACAGCAGTGCTTTTTCAACTGGTGTGCCGCCAGAATTTTTAAAGCAAAACCCAACTATTTAGGGGCATTGACCTCTTTTCCCCTTAGATTGTCAAGTTAAAAAATGACAAGTAACACCACAAAACATAGCTGTCCGGTGTGAATGAATAAAAATTACACTTTTTTTGTCAGATCGATTTATAT
>NW_005357232.1:8873-9393 GCF_000412655.1 Myotis brandtii
TTTTATTGATTTTTTACAGAGAGGAAGGGAGAGGGATAGAGAGTTAGAAACATCGATGAGAGAGAAACATCGATCAGCTGCCTCCTGCACACCCCCAACTGGGGATGTGCCCGCAACCAAGGTACATGCCCTTGACCGGAATCGAACCCGGGACCCTTCAGTCAGCAGGCGGACGCTCCATCCACTGAGCCAAACCGGCCAGGGCAAAACATATATTATTTTAATGTGTTTATGTGTGCCATGAGAAAAATCAATGGGGAATCTTGTTAAAACCTTGATTCTGCCCTGATCAGGTTAGAGCATCATCCCGATATGCCAAGGTTGAGGGTTTGATCCCTGGTCAGGGCACATACAAGAACCAATTAAAACCACAATGAGATATCACCTCACACCTGCCAGAATGGCTACTGTGGATAAATGGATAAATGCCGGACGTTGGGCGACATTTGCGGGTGGGTCTTGATCCCACATCTAGAAGGGTTCTGGAATCTGGAGAAGGCTGTGCGTAGATTAAATAGGA
>NW_005357232.1:9542-14911 GCF_000412655.1 Myotis brandtii
CAGGGTTTCCTATACAGAGTCCATTGTCAGAATGGGGGAATTAGCCTACAGCTGTTCAGGTATTTGGCCAGTAGGAGGCAATAACATGTAGATTAAGATGCCCTGAGCTGTCTGGCAGCAAACAATCGATTTAATGTATCCTATTCAGGTTTGGGGAAATGCCATCAGCCATTCCCAGATTCAGCCTTGCTGTCCTGCTGGAATTGGCTTCCAGCAGATAAACAACAAATGCTGGTGGGGATGTGGA
Organism: Myotis brandtii; assembly: GCF_000412655.1. Taxonomy (NCBI): domain Eukaryota; kingdom Metazoa; phylum Chordata; class Mammalia; order Chiroptera; family Vespertilionidae; genus Myotis; species Myotis brandtii. The sequence continues at coordinate 9,790 of NW_005357232.1, forward strand.
GAAAAGGGAACCCGAGTGCACCGTTGGTAGGACTGCAGACTGGTGCAGCCACTGTGGAAAACAGTGTCCAGTTTCCCCCCAAAATTAAAAATGGCACTGCTGTTTGACCCAGCGATCCCACATCTGGGAATATATCCCAAGACTTCTGAAACACCAGAAAGAATATATGCACTCCTATGTTCATGGCAGCAATATTGATGATAGCCGAGATCCGGAAACAGGCCAAGTGCCCATAAGTAAATGAGTGGATAAAAAAGCTGTGGCACATTTATTTACACAATGGGTACGGAATAAATACATGGATTGACTTGCAGATTATTATGAGAAGTGAAATAAGCCTGCCAAAGAAAGACAAATACCATAGGATCTCACTTACAGATCCAATGAACAAAATAAACTGACGAACAAAATAGAAACAAAGGCATGGATGCATGGAACACACTGCCAGCTGTCAGGGGGGAGGGAGGAGAGGGGACTGGATGCAAGAAGGGGAAGGGATTAGCTAAAGACCGTATATGACAGGGACAGCAGTGTGGTGATGACAGAGGGAAGGAAGGCTGGGTGGAGGCGGGCAAAAGTGGGGGAAATGGGGACATCTGTACTAGTGTCAACAGCATAAATAAAGGGGGGGGGGGGGGAATGAAAAACCAATTTACTGCCATAAAAAAAATCAAACAATGACTGCATAAAGTGGAGCAACGAGTGGATGTTTCTCTGAAACCAATAAGTAAAGGTTAAAGAAAAATAAGTTGATACTGACTCCGTAGGGATTGGGAAGATCAGACATAAGAGTGTGCATTGCAGTAGCAGGTCAAAAGCCACATAAAATAACCGGGAGGTAAAAACGCCATGTAAAAAAAAGGCAACAGAAAGAGTTACAGACCAGACGCCAACACCCTCCAGGAAAAACTCCTAAATACTGGTGTTGAGGGACAGTTAGCTTAAAGATGCGAAAGCGCCAGACTTTGCAAGCCCACGACATCCCGCAGAAAACACCACGCAATCTGTCGTTGCAACCGATGAAACCAGGGGAGAGCGCGAACGCAGTCCCCCACTACCACAAATTATGCAGTCGAGTTTCCCACATTTGGGGAAATCGCAGGGGTCAGCACATCCGGAGTGCAATGGATAAGCCTCGCCCTGGGAAAACCACCTTCGTGATCATGGTATCTCCCCTGCCAGGTAAGTATGTATGCTTAATTTCTAGTTGGTTCTTCATCATAGCATCGAGGGTCTCATTAGTTTTCGTGAGTCTCTCCTCAAGTTTATTGGCAGCTTCTAGCACATTTTTGCAAGCCCTCAAAATTGCGTTTTTTAGCTCTATATCCTCCATTTCTGTCATGTTTTTTTGTCTCCGCATTTTTTATGCTTTCTTGGTGCACCCCCTAGTGGTCTTTGTGCGCAGTCTTGTTCTAGTTAAGCCTTGATTGTTGTAGTTAAAACTAGAGGGATTTGACCACCAGGCCCACTGGCTGTGTGAATCAGCTGTGTCTGCCGCGGAAAACTTCTGTCCTCTGGGGAGGTGCTAATCTAGCCTTTGCCTGAGGCGATCCGGCAAATGACTCTGCGCAGCATCTCGGGATGCGGGGACTTGGGGGCGCAGGCGGAGTGGGACCGGCAGCCTCTGCGCGCCTGCTCATCTGCATACGCCACGCCCCCTGCCGGACGTCCCCGGCCCCTGTCTTGCATTTTGACCCGCCAGCCGCACGACTCCAGGAGAGAAGACTCAGGAGAGATCTGCTCTGAGTCTTCTAGTTGAAATAAACTTTAGTTCGTAGTTTAAAGTTAGATTGAGGAGGTCGATTTTCTCTAAAATTTTCCCCAGCAGAAGATCACCGTTTGGGATTCTAGGTGGTTTCCTTTTTCTTTGGCTGCCTTTGTGCCTGGAGCAGGTTAGGGCCGGTTTGCTGGACCGCTACGTTTATTTCTAGATATGATTCATTGAAAAAAATAAATGCATAAATATATGTAATATGCTACCTTCTGTCTAGGAAAAATGTGAAAATAGAAGAGAAGCGCGCGCGCGCGCGCGCGCGCGCGCACACACACACACACTATCTCCCTCTCCCTTCCGACTTTTCAGCCCAGTGTATTAACTTATAAGCATCTTCAAGTCTAAGGACAAGAACTGACAGCCAATACTAGACTGTCCCACAGTAGCTTCGCTTTTCATAGCTTTGTGACCATAACCAATCTGTAACGATGCTGTGTGTGTTGCAGGAGTTAGTGAGGAAAGGGGTGCAGGGAGTCCAGTAGGGAATGGAGGGCAAGGAGGAAGGGGGTGGTGTTCAGTGGGAAATTGGAATTGAGGATGTCAGTAGGGGCTCATGATTATGAACATTATTTTAATCCTCACCCAAGGATATTTTCTCCACTGATGTTTAGAAAGAGTGGAAGGGAGAGGGAGAGACAGAGAGACACATGGATTGGTTGCCTCCCGCATGCCCCCCCCGCCCCCACCAGGGCCAGAAGCCTGCGATGGAGGTACCTGCCCTTGAGGGGAATGAAGCAGGGACCCTTCAGTCCCTAGGCCAGCGTTCTATCCACTGAGCCAAACCAGCTAGGGCTTCATTCTTTTTAATAGATCTAGACATGTGTAGGGAATATATGTATTTCCTAGCCCCATCCACGTGTAATAAGCACACCCAGGGGCCTGTTCTTGCTTTCCAAATGCCATTCCCAATGAAAGAACCAGGCTCTTTGGAGAAATAGATGATTTTCAAGGAGCCAGGGAAGGGGACCCCTTCCCTGGGTGAGCCCAGAACACGCTGTGCCAGAAAATAAGGAAATGCTCCAAAAAGTATGTGAACATCTCCAAAGGCAGCCGACTCGAAGGGGCTTTCATGGGCCCAATCAAAGAACATCTGAACATCCAAATAAATAAAAGCAGTGATGGCCCGGCCGGCTTGGCTCAGTGGTTGAACTTCGACCTCTGTGTGTGCCAGGAGGTCATGGTTTGTTTCCCAGTCAGGGCACATGCCCTGCCCCAGCTGGTGGCAGCTGTTTGAGTGATTCCACTGGAGACCTGGAGACCTGGAGAACTGCCCAGCTGAGCTCAGCCAGAATTGCCGATCCAAAGAATTGTGAGCAAATAAACGGTCATTATTTTAAATCACTGTCTGAGGGCACTTTGTTCCACAGCCCTGGGTAACTGATACACCACCTTACCCAAGTAATCAATGTTAACACCACCAATACTTGAACAAATGACCTCAAGTGCCTCCAAATGTGGTGCCCAGAGGAGGGCACGGCATTACATTTTTAGGGCGGTTACAGCAAAGTACAGGCTCACCTCGTTTTGTTGCGCTTCTATTTATTGTGCTTCAAAGGGGTTACTTTTTTGTGTGTTTTTCTAAATCCTCATCCAAGGTTATGTTTATTAATGAGGAGGGGGGGTGGGTTGAGAGAGAGAGAGGTAGAGATAGAGAGAGAGAGAGAGGGAAAGATATACATGTGTGTGTGTGTGTATATATATATATATATAGAAAGAGAGGGAGAGAGAGAGAGAGAGAGAGAGAGAGAGAGGAGAGAGAGAGGGAGAGAGAGAGAGAAACATGCATCGGTTGCCTCCCGTTTGTGCCCCAACCAGGGATCGAACTTGTAACCTAGGTATGTGTCCTGACTGAGAATCGAACCCGAAACTTTTTCGGTATACAGGATGTCTCTCCAACCAACTGAGCCACACTTGCCAAGGCAGGTGTTGCATTTAAAAAACAAAACAAAACAGAAGGCGAGACCATCCACCAGCATGAAGATTACAACTCACTTTCTGTGATGCTGGCTTTCTCGCTGGATCGGAACCCTGATTAACTCTAAGGTAAGCCTCCACCACAAACTGGGTAGCTTAAAACAACAGGCATCTGTTCTCTCACAGTTCTGGAAGCTAGGTACCCAAAATCAAGGCGTCGGCAGGGCCATGCTCCCACTCAGACTCTGGGTAGAATCTCTCCTTGCCTCTTCCTAGCTCCTAGGGGGACCAGCAGTCCTTGGCTTGTGGTCACATCACTCCAATCTGTTTCTGTCATCCCATGGAGTTCTCCCTCCTTGTGTGTCTCTTTCTTCTTCTTCTTTTTTTAACCAGGCATTTTTTATTATTTCCCCTTTATTTCATTTTTTTTAAAGTATTTTTTATTGCTTTCAGAGAGGCAGGGAGAGGGAGCGAGAGATAGAAACATCAATGATGATGATAGAGAATCATGGACCGGCTGCTCCTGCACGTCCCACACTGGGGATCGAGCCCACAACCTGGGCATGTGCCCTGACGGGAATCGAACCTGTGACCTCCTGGTTCATAGGTCAACACTCAACCACTGAGCCACACCAGCCGGGCTGTGTGTCTCTTTGTTTACATGGTGTTTTCCTCTCATAGGGATAACCCTGTCATATTGGATTAGGGACCACTCTCGAGACCTCACCTTAATTTGGTTGTGTCTGCAAAGATCTTATTCCCAAGTGAGGTCACATTCCTAGGTACCAGGGGTTAGGACTTCAAAATATGTCTCTGGAGGAACCCAAGTCAGCCCATAGCAGTCACAAAAGCACTTTTGTAGTTAGTCTTCCTTTAAATATGCACTTGAACGTGACTATGAAGAAACAGGACAACCCCCAAGTGGAAGGACTGTCTAGGTCGGATAACTGGTCTCCAGTCTTCGAAAATGCCTACAAAGAACGACCTGGGAACTATTTCAGGTTAAAGTAGGTTAAAGAGACATGATGTCCGAATGCAATATGTGGTTTGAATTTTCCTTGGCTATAAAGGGCATTATAGGGGCAATGGATGGAAACTGAATAATGTCTGCAGAGTAAATGAGGAAAATACTGTAAATGTTGCACCAGGGTTAATTCCTTGATTTTGATCATCGCACTGGGGGTTAGGTAAGAGATCCCTTTGTTTTCAGGAAATACACCCGGAGGCAGGAAACTTCCTGACACAACCAACCATCAGGAAGGCTGCTGCATAGTGTCCCCACCTCCCCGCAGCGGGACCGCCCCCGTCCTCCAGTCCGCCTCCCCCGGGCTGTGCTCCGGGGACCGACCGCTCAGGAGCCACCACGGTCCGCGGGAGGCGCCTTCAGCCTCCACTCGACTCAAGAAGGAGCCTTCTCGGCGGAGGAGAGAGAGA
>NW_005357232.1:15873-28221 GCF_000412655.1 Myotis brandtii
AGAGAGAGAGAGAGAGAGAGAGAGAGAGAGAGAGAAACATCAACATTGATGGGCTGCCTCCTGCAGGCCCAATGTGGGATCTAGCCCGCAACCCGGGCCTGTGCCCTGACCGGGAATGGAACCCTGACCTCCTGGTTCATAGGTGATGCCCAATCACTGAGCAACCCCAGCCGAGCCTGTAGGTGTCTTTCCTTCTGTTTCACTCTTGTGTCCCACAGGCAGAGATGGTCAACAGATGCTTTAGCAGCGAATCCAGGGCTGCTATTTTTATCAGGGACAAACAAGCATTCAACTGTGGAATAACAAATGTTTGTTCTGGAGATGCAAAGTAGAATCTTTCCTTTGTATGCCCTCAGCGAGTAACATATTCTTTATCTCATTTGTAGGATTTGTCTGTGAGAAGACCCTTGCAAAGTGTGGTAGTCAAATCATTTCTATATGAAGCAACCCTTCCCCCCTCCACCACACTGCTGCTTCCAGCCGACCCCCACCCCCAACAAGTGCTCTACAAATGTGAGAGGCCAAGGGAAGTACCATCCACTCTAACGCCTCCCCCCAAAGGCCACCGTGGTACAAACAGATGAACTGTTGGGTATGTATAGCTTTTTGCCCTGTATTTGCCATTTCTTGGCATTTACAGAGCATCTTCACATTTCCAAAGCGCTGTACCAACATGTATTAATCCTCACAACACCCCTGTGAGGTAGGTCAATGTGTCTTGTGTAGTAGAGAAACCGAGGCAGAGAGAGAGATCAAGTGAACCTGCCCGAGGCCACAGGGCACCCCGTGAAGGAACCCCACTGAGTCCTGAGCTAGGGCTCTCCATCCCACGTTCACCCGCTTGGCGAGCACTGGATGGGCATATTGTCACCAGTGAAGGTGACCTGAAGGACAAAGCACACAGATCTCCCAGTCAACAGAACAATCAACAGCTCAAATGGCACCGGTGAGCAAGAGTGAAGGAGAGAAATCTTCACCAGCACAGCAGCGAGGCTGTGGAGGAAGGCGGAATCCTCCGGACTAGGCTTGGGGCGTAGGCCAGGCCTCCTTCAGAGCCCATCCCAGCGGTGACCAACCCAAATGCCTGTGGTTTCCAAATGGGAGCAAACTCAGAAAAAGACGGTGGGAAAAGCCAACCACTCTACCTAATTTTAAATAGGCATGGCATAATGTTCACCCACATTAGGAAGGCCAGTATGTTGGTCATGTAACTACTGACAATTAGTAGCCTTTATGGTACCTAAACTTTATTCGACGTGTTTCTATTTCTTTTCCACCAGCACGAGTTGTTCCCTATAGCAGACCCCTCTCTCTCTCTCTCTCTCTCTCTCTCTCAATACTAATCTATACACTGGCATAACTACCAACTACTGGCTCAATGGCATATGTCACGTGGTTCACCGTCGAGCTAGGGATGGAATCCAGGAAACCTTAGCAGGCCATATTCTCAGCTCCTGGATTTTAGAAACAGCTGTCTCTAACCGGCCTCTGCCCAATTCCATCGTCTATGAAGTGCCAAAGCACAGCAGCAGTCCGTGGCTTTGTGAAGGGATGGGTGAGCTTGGCTCACTCTGTCACTCCGAAGGAAAGAAGGAAAACTAAGACCTGCTCTGTAAGAATGAGGGAGGAGCAGATTCAGTAGAGCTACCCCAGATGTCAGAGTGATGCAATGACCACAGAGTTAGAAACCATCACTGTTATCACCGTTTATTTGACAATAGTTGGTTTAGTCTACAAGTTTAAGGCAAACATACGAATGCATTTGCTTTTCTTCAGAAATCATACTTAGAAAGATTACATAAAGTCTGTCCCAAAACTTCTAAGAAATATTCATTAATTAAAAATAAGTCTGATTAAGATGCTTTACCAGGATACATGAATGAACTAAGGTGGTATTCCATGTTTCCTTAAAAACAAAATTCAAAAAAAGGTAGTGGCAATCTTTATCTTGTTTGAAGAATATATTTTGAAAGGGTTAAACTTCAGAAGTGACTTAAAGGTAAGTAAGGTTGGCAGCCATAAGGAATACTATTCATACAATAAACAGAGCTATAGAAGCTACTGTAGAAAAGGACTGAACTTTGGGCTTTTGAAGAGGAGGAGCGCAGGAGGAGCAGCCCCCGCCCCGGGGAGCTGCAGGTGCGGGAGGCGGGAGAGCAGCGCCCACCACGGGCTGAGCTGGCAGTGCCCGTGGGCCTCACCGCTCCATGGTTTCTCAGAAAAGAGGTGAGTAGGTGCACGTTGTCAGCTGTTTCTTTTGTTTCCAGTGAGCAGTGAATGCAATTTATATTAGTGTCTTGTTCTTTATAGTTAATCACATTCTATCATATGCACTGTGTGGTTCATTCTAGATAAGTAGAAAAAAAAGTCATTATCGAATTTACAGATTAAAACCCTGCTCAAGTTCATACAACTATTGCTAAATTCCCTTCACTTTCCATAGCCCACAATGTTGTTGTAAAAAGACATTCATGGGCAATCCTTTACATTGCTCGGGGAGACAGCTTTGTTCTATGGAACAGACAGCAGATTCACTTCTCTACACAGTAAGCATCCATCAATGTGATGGCATCCACTAAAGTTGGGTTTGTAGTAGTAGTTCCAATTCACACTTTATGAAGACAAAGAGAAAATGTATTTTGTCTCCTCTATTATTTTTTTTTAGTGTCCTATGCTTAGTAATAGACTATTACATAATTGTGCAAGATGTAATAGGTTTGCCTGAAAATTCTTTCTGGGGGAAAAAAAATATCCTTACCTCATTTTTTTTAATCTTTAATCCACTTCACTGGGATTTTTTATTTAAAACATTTCACTTTTTTAGAGATTACATTATCACATTTGTCTTAATTCCATCATCTTTTCAACTTTCTCATCCTTTATGCACTGTGCTTTTGTATTCTTTTCTTTTCAAGCCCTTTACATGTTTTCTCCCTTTTGTTTTATTTCCAAGGGTGAGCTCATTGTCATCTTAGCCTTTATTTTAAGTCTCCTACACTAAGATCTGACCCAACAGCCATGAAGTGAAAAGGGAAAGTCTTACAGCCGCACTGCAATGGAAGTGGCGGACAGGTGCAAAGGAGGAAAAAAAAGAAAAAGAAAAGAACTGGGTGAAGATCCAATTGTGTGGGGGTGTTGTTCTTGTTGTTGCTGTTGTTGTTTTTGGTCTCTAAGGTGTGATATCTTTGAAGATGAAAAATAATGATACACAGGCACCTACGTAAAAATGTGACTTGCAGAACATAAAAATGGCAAAAAAAAAACAAAAAAACAGATTCCTTTCATTAGAATCTTGGTTCCATATCCAATAGATTTAGTCAAAATTACTTTGAAGGTGTAAGTGAGAGTATCGCTCTGTAGGAGACCAAACTTGACAAATGAATTCTGTCTCTGTCTTGCAACCAACTCACTAATAAGTGAGATTCAGAATTCTGCTTGAAGTTTGTTAATGTTGCTTTAGATGAAGCAAGCTCATGCTCCTTCAAGATCTCCAAAGCAAGATATATATTTGATAAATCAATAAGAATGGCCACAGTATGATTCTCAGGCAGAAAGGTCAACAAATAGTCAAGATTAGAAATTTTGACAAATAGTTGTTGCTATCATGTTTCCCATCTAGCTGTTCACTTGCCCTCTTCCCTTGGAGCTCATCCTGGTTGGATTTATCTCTCTCCTGTCTGTCTTCCCACCAGTATTGCCTGAGTCTTTAGTGCATCTCTAATTTTACCCTGAATAACCCATAACCCCTGGAGCATCTACAGATCAAAAATACAGAATTAAAATAAGAGACACAATTCTACTGAATGATCCTATAAATTATTTATTGCCTTTGCAGTGAACTAAACAAAATCTGAAAATTTCACCTCACCAGAACATTAAGAGAAAAAGTGACTTCTGTGTGTGAGTGTGCCAGTGTAGGTGTGACTGTGTTTGTGTATGTGAGTGTGTGAATGATTGTGTATCTGCATGTGAGTGTGTGAGTGTGTGTATTTGCATATGTGCCATGAAAAGGTACCAAGGAGAAAAATCATTAAATCAGACTACTTTTTATCTACCTGGCACTAAATGTCCAGTTACTTGCAAATAATGTATAATTGAATTTTTATTTAAAAATAAAGGTCTGGAATAAACATATGGCAAATGTAAGTGACTTTCCCTTTGCATTAAACTCTTTTTTTCACCTATTCCTTTTCCGTTCCTTGTCAGCCAACGTTCACCCTCATTTTGCTTTTCCTATCTGGTATTTCCTAGATGTTCTGTTCTGTTCAGTTTAATTTACCCAAATGTCATACCCAATAAATGGCTGAATTTCCACTCCAGTCCTGCTGGATGACTGTATTACTTTTAAATAACTTGCATCTGTTCTTGACTCTCCCATCTGCTCCCTCTCTCCCTCTTTACTTTCTCATCAGGAGGCCTGGCTCTGGGTTGGGGACATTGGGCAGACACTCCTGATTTTTCATTTTTGAGCCACTGACACAAAGTTAGTCATCCTTTCTGAATCTCTCTGAAAAAGCTGGCCTGGGGCAAATTTGTAAAGTAGGTCAGCTATATGAGAGCCACCACACACACTTTTAGTACTTTCTCATTCATGTTTGTCACCCTCCTAGAGAAGTACCCTACACTCTGGACCTTCCCCTTCTTTCCCTTGAACTTCCATCCTTCACACTGTACCTGTCCAGTGTCCCTTTTCCCATTGCATCATTTCTCGGAGAAATCCAGTAGGAAAATTCCATAAAAAATGCTACTGATAGACAATGAAAATTTCATATTTAACCCTCTGAGGCATAAATTTCAAGATTTATGTTTTTGTGTTCTGTTGTTAATACAGATGTGTGAGGCAGTACCAGAAAAATAACCAGCTGCAATGGATTTGATGACTTGAAAGCAGAGTTGGTTGCTGTCTTAAATCCAGAATTCGATGGCATTTTTTTTAAAAAAAAAAAAAAAAGAAAAAAAGGAAACTAACATTTCCTGAGAGTTTACTATGTGCCCAATACAAACTGTATTTCAGTCTCATTTTAACCAATGAAAAGCTAGGATGTTTGCCCCAGGTGAAAAAATCACATGGTTATGGGAAGTAGAGATGCCAGGTATAAACCAGCAGCAAAGCCTGATGCTCTGTCTACTACACCAGCTGCTGCTTGGGCCTAGGGCCATGGACTGCTAGTGGCCCTCTATTTTGGGTTTCCATTACTGTGACCTAAATTAAGTGAAGACTGCCCTGGCCAGTGTGGCTCAGTTGGTTGGAGCGTTGGGTCATAGGTTTGATACCAGTCAGGGCACATACCCAGGTTGCAGGTTCAATCCCTGGTCAAAGTGTGTATGGGAGGCAACCAATACATTTCTCTCTCTCTGTCTCTCTCTCTCTCTGTCTCTCTCTCTTTCTCTCTCCCCCTCCTCTAAAATCAATGAAAACAGCCCTGACCAGTGCGGCTCAGTTGGTTGAGTGTTGTCCTGTGCACAGAAGGTCACCAGTTCCATGCCTAGGTTGCAGGTTTGATCCCTGGTAGGGGTGAATGCAGGAGGCAGCCGGTAGATGTTTCATTCTCTTAAAAAGTGTACAAGTGGCCCTACTAGTAGTCGGTTTGGCTCAGTGAATAGAGCGTTGGCCTGTGGACTGAAGGGTCCCGGATTCGATTCCGGTCAAGGGCACATGCCCAGATTGCGGGCTCGATCCCTAGTGGGGGGCGTGCAGGAAGCAGCCGATCAATGATCTCTCTCATCATTGATGTTTCTATCTCCCTCTCCCTTCCTTTCTGAAATCAATAAAAATATATAAAAAAATAAACACAGCCATGCCAAGATGGCTCAGTGGTTGAGCATTGACCTATGAAACAGAAGGTCACAGGTTCGATTCCTGGTCCGGGCACATGCCCAGGTTGCGGGATCGATCCAGTGGGAGACTTGCAAGGAGCAGCCGATCAATGATTCTCTCTCATTATTGATGTTTCCATCCCTCTCTCCCTCTCCCTTCCTTTCTGAAATCAATAAAAATATATTTAAAAAAATAAACACACTCTTTTCATATGATCTAGCAATTGTGCTCCTTGGTATTTACTCAAAAGAGATAAAAACTTATGTCCACCCAAAACCTGCACATGAATGTCTATAGCAGCTTTACTCATAATTGCCAAAAACTGGAAGCAACCAAGATGTCCTTCAGTAGGTCAGTGGACAAATAACCTTGGTACATCCACACAATGGAATACTACTCAGTGCTAAAAGGAAATGAGTTATGAAGCTATGAAAAGACATAGAGGAAACTTACATGCGTATTACTAAGTGGGAAAAGCCAGTCTGAAAAGGCCCAACTATATGACATTCTGGAAAAGGCAGAACTATGGTGACAAGTATAAAGACCAACAGGGGTTAGGAGGAAGGAGGAGGAATAGGTGGAGCACGGAGGATTTTTAGGGCAGTGAAACTATTCCGGATGACACTCATAACGGTGAATACATTTGTTAAAATCAACAAAATGTACAACACTGAGAGCGAACTCTAGTATAAACTACGTTCTCTATTGTTTGGCTTCTTTCACCATCTTTTTAAATTCATCCATGTTGTTGCTTGAAGGAGATGTTCATTCCTTTTTATTGCTGAGTAACATTCCACTGTATGGCTGGCTATACCACAATTTGTTTATCCACTCACCTGTTGGTGGACATTTGGGTTGTTGTTGCCAGTTTTCAGCTATTACAAATAAAGCAGATGTGGACCTTTATGACTGGCTGTCCGGCTGGTAGCTATGATGCGCACTGACCACCAGGGAGCAGATGCTCAACACAGGAGCTGCCCCCTGGTGGTTAGTGTGCTCCCACAGCCAACCTTCCGTGTCTGGCCAACCTCCCATGGTGCCTCCCCCTATCTGCCCTGATCACCGGCCAGGCCAAGGGACCCCACCTGTGCATGAATTTGTGCACTGGGCCTCTAGTCCTATATAATAAAAGCCTAATATGCTAAGTGTTTGACCAGTCGCTATGATGTATACTGACCACCAGGGGGCAGTCGCTCCAACTGGTAGGTTAGCTTGCTGCTGGGGTCCAGCATATCGGGACTGGGTGAGACTGGCCGGACATGCCCTGGAGCCCTCTCACTACCCTAATTGTGCACCAGTGGGGTCCCTTGGCCTGGCCTGTGCCCTCTCGCAATCTAGGACCTCTCAGGGGATGTCAGAGAGCGGGTTCTGGCCCAATCCCTGCAGGCCAGGCCATGGGACCCCTCTGGTGCACTAATCTGTGCACAGGGCCTCTAGTTACAAATAAAGCAGATGTGAACATCTGTGGGGACATATGCTTTCAAATACTTAAACTGAATGACTGGATCATAGGGTAGTCTACTAGTATGCTTAATTTTTTTTTTTTTTTTTTAGAGAATGGCTTTGTTCTTTTTAAAAAAATATATTTGTATTGATTTCAGAGAGGAAGGGAGATACATTAAAATTTAGATGAAGATAAAAAAGGGAAGTTCATACAAATTACAAATGTACACCACTTTGTGGGAATAACTAGTTTAATAGTAAATTCTATGCGATCAAATCCATATTTTTAAAAGATACAAGTGTTCTGGGCTAAAACTAGCAAGCTAAACTCTAACAGCTGTAAATGTAGCCTGCAATTACATTTTAAAAATTAAATGCTCGAAACAAAAAAATCCTAGAGCTCTGTTGCACAATGTGAGCATACTCAACACGACTGAACTGAATAGTTCTATTAAGAACTAATAGTTCTGCCCTGACTGGTTTGGCTCAGTGGATAGGGCGTTGGCTGCGGACTGAAGGGTCCCGGGTTCGATTCCAGTCAAGGGCATGTACCTTGGTTGTGGGCGCATCCCCCGTAGTGGGTGTGCAGGAGGCAGCTGATCAATGTTTCTCTCTCATCGATGTTTCTAACTCTCTATCCCTCTCCTTTCCTCTCTGTGAGAAATCAATAAAATATATTTTGAAAAAAAAAGAACTAATAGTTCTTACAGATGGGCCCTGGCCAGTGTGGTTTGGTGTTTAGAGCATTGATACCAGTCAGGGCACATACCCAGGTTGCAGGTTCAATCCCTGGTCAAAGTGTGTATGGGAGGCAACCAATACATTTCTCTCTCTCTGTCTCTCTCTCTCTCTGTCTCTCTCTCTTTCTCTCTCCCCCCCCTCTAAAATCAATGAAAACAGCCCTGACCAGTGCGGCTCAGTTGGTTGAGTGTTGTCCTGTGCACAGAAGGTCACCAGTTCCATGCCTAGGTTGCAGGTTTGATCCCTGGTAGGGGTGAATGCAGGAGGCAGCCGGTAGATGTTTCATTCTCTTAAAAAGTGTACAAGTGGCCCTACTAGTAGTCGGTTTGGCTCAGTGAATAGAGCGTTGGCCTGTGGACTGAAGGGTCCCGGATTCGATTCCGGTCAAGGGCACATGCCCAGATTGCGGGCTCGATCCCTAGTGGGGGGCGTGCAGGAAGCAGCCGATCAATGATCTCTCTCATCATTGATGTTTCTATCTCCCTCTCCCTTCCTTTCTGAAATCAATAAAAATATATTTAAAAAAATAAACACACTCTTTTCATATGATCTAGCAATTGTGCTCCTTGGTATTTACTCAAAAGAGATAAAAACTTATGTCCACCCAAAACCTGCACATGAATGTCTATAGCAGCTTTACTCATAATTGCCAAAAACTGGAAGCAACCAAGATGTCCTTCAGTAGGTCAGTGGACAAATAACCTTGGTACATCCACACAATGGAATACTACTCAGTGCTAAAAGGAAATGAGTTATGAAGCTATGAAAAGACATAGAGGAAACTTACATGCGTATTACTAAGTGGGAAAAGCCAGTCTGAAAAGGCCCAACTATATGACATTCTGGAAAAGGCAGAACTATGGTGACAAGTATAAAGACCAACAGGGGTTAGGAGGAAGGAGGAGGAATAGGTGGAGCACGGAGGATTTTTAGGGCAGTGAAACTATTCCGGATGACACTCATAACGGTGAATACATTTGTTAAAATCAACAAAATGTACAACACTGAGAGCGAACTCTAGTATAAACTACGTTCTCTATTGTTTGGCTTCTTTCACCATCTTTTTAAATTCATCCATGTTGTTGCTTGAAGGAGATGTTCATTCCTTTTTATTGCTGAGTAACATTCCACTGTATGGCTGGCTATACCACAATTTGTTTATCCACTCACCTGTTGGTGGACATTTGGGTTGTTGTTGCCAGTTTTCAGCTATCTCCATATATAAAAGCCGAAGTGACCTTTATGACTGGCTGTCCGGCTGGTAGCTATGATGCGCACTGACCACCAGGGAGCAGATGCTCAACACAGGAGCTGCCCCCTGGTGGTTAGTGTGCTCCCACAGCCAACCTTCCGTGTCTGGCCAACCTCCCATGGTGCCTCCCCCTATCTGCCCTGATCACCGGCCAGGCCAAGGGACCCCACCTGTGCATGAATTTGTGCACTGGGCCTCTAGTCCTATATAATAAAAGCCTAATATGCTAAGTGTTTGACCAGTCGCTATGATGTATACTGACCACCAGGGGGCAGTCGCTCCAACTGGTAGGTTAGCTTGCTGCTGGGGTCCAGCATATCGGGACTGGGTGAGACTGGCCGGACATGCCCTGGAGCCCTCTCACGGTCCCCCCCCCCCCTTACCCTAATTGTGCACCAGTGGGGTCCCTTGGCCTGGCCTGTGCCCTCTCGCAATCTAGGACCTCTCAGGGGATGTCAGAGAGCGGGTTCTGGCCCAATCCCTGCAGGCCAGGCCATGGGACCCCTCTGGTGCACTAATCTGTGCACAGGGCCTCTAGTTACAAATAAAGCAGATGTGAACATCTGTGGGGACATATGCTTTCAAATACTTAAACTGAATGACTGGATCATAGGGTAGTCTACTAGTATGCTTAATTTTTTTTTTTTTTTTTTTTTTAAAAAATGGTTTTTTTTATATTTGTATTGATTTCAGAGAGGAAGGGAGAAGAAGAGAGAGATAGAAATATCAATGATGAGAGAGAATTACTGATTGGCTGCCTCCTGCACGCCCCACCCTGGGGATCGAGCTCACAACCCGGGCATGTGTCCTTGGCTGGAATCGAACCTGGGACACTTCAGTCCACATGCAACACTCTACTTACTGAGCCAAACTGGCTAGGGCTAATTTTTTTTTTTTTTTTGCAAAAGATTTATGTGATCTGAAGAGAAACAAGAGTATATATGCTTAATTTTTAAAGAAACTGTTACACTTTTCCAAAGTATTGCATATTTCCACTAACAGTGCATGAAAGTTCCAGCTGCTGTAATTTTTCAAAATAGTTTATTGATGTTTAGAGAGAGAGGAAAGGAGAAGAGAGAAACATCAATGTGAGAGCCCAACATTGATCAGCTGCCGCCTGCATGCCCCACACGGGGAATCGGAATCAAACCCCAGCCCTTCATTGTATGGATGACCCCCAACTAACTGTGCCACACGGCCAGGGCCAGTTGCTATAATCTTTGTCAGAATTTTTCCATTTTAGCCATTCTAATTAAGAAGTACAGTGATATGCATTGGTAGTGTGTGTGTGTGTGTGTGTGTGTTTTAATTCTTAAAATTAAGTTTTAATTCTTTCTTGTGTTTACAAAAAGAGTTTGGATTTACTTTTATTTATTTTTAAATATATTTTATTGATTTTTTACAGAGAGGAAGGGAGAGGGATAGAGAGTTAGAAACATCGATGAGAGAGAAGCATTGATCAGCTGCCTCCTGCACACCCCCTACTGGGGATGTGCCTGCAACCAAGGCACATGCCCTTGACCAGAATCGAACCTGGGACCCTTCAGTCCCCAGGCTGACGCTCTATCCAGTGAGCCAAACCAGCTAGGGCTGGATTTACTTTTAAAGCCACATTTCGTTCTAAAAAGTTTTCTATTAACAACTACATCCTATATAATAAAAGGCTAATATGCAAATTGTCCCTCTGGGTGAGAGTTCGACCCACTGGGAGTTAGACATGCACTGATCACCAGGGGGCAGTGTGGAACATGGCGGGCATCAGTGACTTGGTGCTGGCAGTGGGTGGCAGTGGAGGCGCTGCCGGCCCAGATGGGCCCTGAGGAGAGTGGGACCGGGAGGGGTTGGTGGAGCAGGTGAGCGAGTGGTGCCAGGCCAAGGCAATTGCGAAGGGAGGCCCCGGTCGGCAGCTGGCAGCCACTAGGGATCCTACCCATGCACAAATTTTGTGCACTGGGCCTCTAGTATTATAATAAAACAGGGGGGGGGTGTCCCTCATCCTGGCCTGCGCCCTCTCAGAGGATGTCCTACTGATGTCCACTGCTGGCTTAGGTGGGGAGCAGGCCTAAGCCAGCAGTCATACATCTTTAGCGCTGCTGTGGAGGCGGGAGAGGCTGCTACGCTTGCCAGCCGTGAGCCCAGCTTCTGGCTGAGTGGCGCTCCCCCTGTGGGAGCGCACTGACTACCAGGGGGCAGCTCCTGCCCCTGGTGGTCAGTGCGTGTCATAGTGACCGGTCCTTCTACTGTTTTGTTGATTTGCATATTAGTCTTTTTTTTTTTGCAGGGTCCACTTTTCACATTTTATTGCACTTTTTCTGCAATCACTGAATTCTGTTGGGCTGTGCCCAGGGCTCTGGAGGCAGGACTGGAATGTGAAGCTGCGCAGCAAGTCATTCCCATGGAGGGGCTGCCCCAGGGACCCCGAGAGGATGACCCCGTGGTCATGGTCAGGAGAACCCGTCGAAGACTGAACCCCACCCAGCACCCACTTAGGTGGCCCTCAGGTCTCTCAGACCTGTCTCCACACCACCTCCTGGATGCTGCCCCCAAACAGGGGGCATATTAGTCTTTTATTATATAGGACTAGAGGCCCGGTGCACAAAAATTTGTGCCCTCGGGGGGGGGCCCTCAGCCCGGCCTGTGCCCTCTCGCAGTCTGGGACCCCTCAGGGGATGTCCACCTGCTGGCTTAGGCCCGCTCCCCAGGGGATCGGGCTTAAGCTGGCAGTCAGACATCCCTCTGGCAGCCCGGCAGCCCTCGGGGGATGTCCACTTGCCAGCGGGAGCAGGCCTAAGCTGCAGTTGGACATCCTTAGTGCTGCTGAGGAGGCAGGAGAGGCTCCCACCACCACCACTGTGCTGGCAGCTGTCAGCCTGGCTTGTGGCTGAGCAGAGCTCCTCCCATGTGAGAGCAAACTGATCACCAGGGGGCAGCTCCTGCATTGAGCATCTGCCCCTGGTGGTCAGTGTGTGTCATAGTGACCAGTCATTCCCAGTGGTTCTGCTGTTAGGGTCAATTTGCATATTACCCTTTTATTATATAGGATAGAGGCCTGGTGCATGGGTGGGGGCCGGCTGGTTTGCCCTGAAGGGTGTCC
>NW_005357232.1:28377-29676 GCF_000412655.1 Myotis brandtii
CTAGCCTGGGTGAGGGGCTGAAGGCTGGTTTTCAGGCGGCCACACCCCCTTCAGGGTGGGGGTCCCCACTGGGGTGCCTCGCCAGCCTGGGTGAGGGGCTGAGGGCTGTTTGCAGGTTGGCCAAGCTCCTCAGTGGGGACCCTCACCCCATTGGGGCGTGGTCAGCCTGGGTGAGGGGCTGAGGGCCATTTTCAGGCTGCCCACAGCCTCTTCAAGGTGGGGGGCTCCTGCTGGGGTGCCTGACCAGCCTGGGTGAGGGGCTGATGGTTTTTCTCAGGCTGGCCACGCCCCCCGGCCACCCAAGCTCCCAGCCTTTCCTTTATTTTCCTTTTTTTTTTTTCAGCGCCTTCTTGAGTGGAGGCCAGGGCGGGCTGGAAGCAGGTATCTGGGATTTATTTATTTTCTATAATTGAAACTTTGTAGCCTTGAGTGGAACCCAGGGCCGGCCAGGGCAGGCAGGAAGCTTGGCTTCCTCCATCGCCGGGGGCAACCCAAGTCTCCTGCTTGCTCCAGCTCCGTGGCTGCCACCATCTTAGTTGGGTTAATTTGCATACTCACTCCTGATTGGCTGGTGGGCGTGGCTTGTGGGTGTAGCAGAGGGGCAGAGTGATGGTTAATTTGCATGTTTCTCTTTTATTAGTGTAGATAATGAATTTAAAGTCTTCAAAAGTGAACAATTAATTTTATCATGAACTATTCAATGTAAATCATTTATAAGACTCAATCTGATTAGAAGTTTATACTAGAGTTCACTCTCAGTGTTGTACATTCTGTTGTTTTTGACAAATGTGTGATGACATGTATCCACCATAAGTGTCATCTGAAATAGTTTCACTGCCCTAAAGACCCTCTATGCTCCACCTTTCCTCTCTCTCTCTCAAATCAATAATTTTATATTGATGATATATTTGCAAGTACCTTCAGTAAGTCCTCAGATTTAAAAAATTTTTTTATGCAGCTATGCAATGGAAGATCTAGCTTATTATTATTATTATTATTAGAGGCCCGGTGCACAATATTCATGCACTGGGGGGGTATCCCTCAGCCCAGACTGTGCCCTCTTGCAGGCGGACATCCCCTGAGGGGTCCTTAGCACTGCCATGGAGGCAAAAGAGGCTCCGGCCACTGCCACTGCACTTGCCAGTCTTGAACCTGGCACTGACCACCAGGGGGAAGCTCCTGCATTGAACATCTGCCCCCTGGTGGTCAGTGTGCATAGGATTTTATTATATAGGATTATTATTATTATTATTATTATTATTATTATTATTATTATTATTATTATTATTATTATTATTA
>NW_005357232.1:31535-62321 GCF_000412655.1 Myotis brandtii
ACTGCAGCTTAGGCCTGCTCCCCGCTGGCAAGTGGACATCCCCTGAGGGCTGCCGGGCTGCCAGAGGGATGTCTGATTGCCATCTTAGGCCCAATCCCCTGGGGAGTGGGCCTAAGCCAGCAGGTGGTCATCCCCTGAGGGGTCCCAGACTGCGAGAGGGCACAGGCCGGGCTGAGGGACCCTCTCTCCCCCCTGAGTGCACAAATTTTTGTGCACCGGGCCTCTAGTCCTATATAATAAAATAGAAACATGCAAATGAGCCATCCCTCCACTATGCTTAAGCCACACCAACAAGCCGCACCCACCAACCAATCAGAGCGACTATGCAAATTAACCCGACAAAGATGGTGGTTAATTTGCATATGCAGGTGTCAGGCGCCCCAGGAGGTGACGGCGGCCAGATGGCTCCCAGGACCTTCACTGGTCTGGGAGGTGAGGCCGTAGCCCTGCCCTCGGGCTCCTGGGACTTTGCTGGGGTAGAGCAGAGTGGGAGAGGAGTGGGTGGAGAGCGGGAGGTTTGGAGGACTTGGCAGAGCAGGAGACTGCTGGGCATAGAGCAGAGCGAGAGAGAGGGCAGCTTGGAGGGCACGGCTCCCTCTGTCACCCCAGCTTCCTCATCACAGCTGTGGAAACAGACAGCAGGGAGGAGGAAGTCCCACCCCCACAGAATCAGCCGTTGGTCAGACAGCTCTAAGTGGCCTGACAGCCAGGACTCTCATTCACCTGTATCTCAGACCGTGACAGTAGGGAGGTGGGACTATGTCTAAAGCACAACTGTTGATACAACAGCTCTGCAGCCGAAAGATGCCGGCGTCATCGACAGAAAATGTCTGCAGAGCAGTGTGTGTCTGATCTTGAAAGAAGGTGGCGCCTGTGACAAAATGTATCTGAACACCCGCTACTGGAAAAACGTCGCATTGATGCCGAAAAACACCAGCGTTATTGACAAAAAATGTCTAAAGACCAAGGGGCTTTCATGGGCCCGATTGAAGAACATCTGAACATCCAAATAAATAAAAGCAGCAATGGCCTGGCCGGTGTGGGTCAGTGGTTGAGCTGCGACCTCTGTGTGGGCCAGGAGGTCATGGTTTGTTTCCCAGTCAGGGCACATGCCTGGCCTCAGCTGGTGGCAGCTGTTTGAGTGATTCCACTGGAGACCTGGAGACCTGAAGAACTGCCCAGCTGAGCCCAGCCAGAATTGCCGATCCAAAGAATTGTGAGCAAATAAACGGTCATTATTTTAAATCACTGTCTGAGGGCACTTTGTTCCACAGCCCTGGGTAACTGATACACCACCTTACCCAAGTAATCAATGTTAACACCACCAATACTTGAACAAATGACCTCAAGTGCCTCCAAATGTGGTGCCCAGAGGAGGACACTGCATTAAATATTTAGGGCTGTTACAGCAAAGTACAGGCTCACCTCGTTTTGTTGCGCTTCAATTTATACTTTTCACAGGCATAGCGTTTTTCTTCGTTTTCTGTTTTTTTTTTTTTTTTAATCCTCACTCCAGGATATGTTTTTTATTGATTTTAGAGACAGAAAGGGGGAGAGAGAGAGAGAAACATCAATGTGAGAGAGAAACATGGATCGGTTGCCTTCCATAGATGTCCCTGCTGAGGGTGGTGGAACTCACAACCTGGGCAGGTGCCCTGACCGGAATACAGTCTGCACCTTTCGGTGTCCAGGATGATGCTCCCACCCACTGAACCACACCGGCCAGGACAGTCAGTCGTTGCGTTTTTTAAAACAGAAGGCTAGACTGTCTTGGCTGGTGTGGCTGAGTGTTTAGGCAGTGGTTCTCAACCTGTTGGTCGCGACCCCTTTGGTGGTTGAACGACCCTTTCACAGGGGTCACCTAAGACCATCCTGCATATCAGATATTTACATTATGATTCATAACAGTAGCAACATTACAGTTATGAAGTAGCAATAGCAGTCACAAAAGCACTTTTGTAGTTAGTCTTCCTTTAAATATGCACTTGAACGTGACTATGAAGAAACAGGACAACCCCCAAGTGGAAGGACTGTCTAGGTCGGATAACTGGTCTCCAGTCTTCGAAAATGCCTACAAAGAACGACCTGGGAACTATTTCAGGTTAAAGTAGGTTAAAGAGACATGATGTCCGAATGCAATATGTGGTTTGAATTTTCCTTGGCTATAAAGGGCATTATAGGGGCAATGGATGGAAACTGAATAATGTCTGCAGAGTAAATGAGGAAAATACTGTAAATGTTGCACCAGGGTTAATTCCTTGATTTTGATCATCGCACTGGGGGTTAGGTAAGAGATCCCTTTGTTTTCAGGAAATACACCCGGAGGCAGGAAACTTCCTGACACAACCAACCATCAGGAAGGCTGCTGCATAGTGTCCCCACCTCCCCGCAGCGGGACCGCCCCCGTCCTCCAGTCCGCCTCCCCCGGGCTGTGCTCCGGGGACCGACCGCTCAGGAGCCACCACGGTCCGCGGGAGGCGCCTTCAGCCTCCACTCGACTCAAGAAGGAGCCTTCTCGGCGGAGGAGAGAGAGACCCGGGGCCTGAGGCGGCACCGAACCCCGAGCCGGGAGTGTGACATTTCCGTTCAGCTCCTTTCAGAGACGCGCCTCCCCCGCCCGGCCCCCGCGTCTCCCCCGCGAACGACCGCCTTGTCCTGACCCTCCGTCCCCTGTTCCTTTCCCTGCGGCTCGATGGGGTCACCGTCTAAAGGCCAGGAATGAGGAGTGAAAGTTTCCTGTAAATTGATGAGGAAACTCTGATCTTAGTCTCTAAGTTGAACGGACACTCTGCTGCGTGTCATTTTGGTTGACAGGAAGGCGAGACCGAGCCCGGGCCCTGAGCCACCCTCGGTGGGGCCATCACAACTGCTGGGCGCCGGGTGCGGCGAAACTCCGTCCTCCCTCCCGGGTCCGGGACTCTGAGAACCCGGAGACAGGGCGCCGGGGACGTCAGGCCGGGGGCGTGACGTATGCAGATGACAAGGCGCGCAGAGGCTGCCGGTCGCACTCCGCCTGCGCCCCCAGGTCCCCGTATCCGAGATCCAAGCGCCCCGCGGGTTGCTGTCGCATCGGGCGCGGTTGTTGCTCGGGTCCCTGGGGCAGCGTGGGCACAGCGGTGTGTTGAGTGGAGTGAGCGTGTGTGAAGAGTGGGGCGCGCGTGGGGTTTGGGGTGTCGGCGGTGGGAGCAACTCATACTTACCTGGCAGGGGAGATACCATGATCACGAAGGTGGTTTTCCCAGGGCGAGGCTTATCCATTGCACTCCGGATGTGCTGACCCCTGCGATTTCCCCAAATGTGGGAAACTCGACTGCATAATTTGTGGTAGTGGGGGACTGCGTTCGCGCTCTCCCCTTGTTTCTGCAATTTTTAAGAATAGAGGTCATATGCCGAGACCGGTTTGGCTCAGTGGATGGAGCGTCGGCTTGCAGACTGGGGCCCCCCGGGTTCGGTTCTGGTCGGGGGCACGTGCCTGGGTTGCGGGCACATCCCCAGTGGGAGGTGTGCAGGAGGCGGCTGATCGATGTTTCTCTCTCATCGATGTCTCTAACTCTCTGTCTCTCTCCCTTCCTCTCTGAAAAATCAATGAAATATATTAAAAAAGAAAGAAAAAGAAAAGAAAAAAAAAGAATAGAGGTCATAGGTTCCTGCTTAGTGGTTGTTGATATCGGCGTTTTCAGTTTTCTTTCAGTACTAGTTTGTGATGAATTCCCAAACAAGGAGGAGCTGGGAAAAAGATAAAGGGGGTGTGAGGAGTCAGTTCCACCCCAGCCTCCCGCTCTTAGTGCTCCTCACCTGTAGTCTGGATCATACTAGGTTTCCTCCCCCGTCGCACCTGGTTTTCATGTTTCGTGTCAACAGACAAAGGATGGGCGCGGGTGGGGGCGGGCTTCCGGACACAGTTGGAATCTAGAGTCGCACTCCTTGGTTTCAAGGTTGAGTAGCTCGCTCCCTGTTCCCCAGGGCACTTTTCTTTGAAACCCTTGTGGGTCTCCCATTTTACTCTGTTTTCTGCAGAGTGCCCCATTTAAAAAAGGTCGCTTTAAGCCCCATTTCTATAGTTTACTACGCAACATCAAGGATATTGAATAAGGTTTTCCAAACTAGGTATCACCAGTGTGAACCTCAGTGGTCTACAGGCCTGATCCACTTACTTTGTTAATCCTGAGAGAGAGAGAGAGAGAGAGAGAGAGAGAACCAGGGATGTGAGACCCATCAATTGCTTGCCTGGTGCGCGATTCCGATAGCGCCCCGACCGGGATCATTGGACCGGGGCCCTTCCACGCTCCACCGCTGAGCCCGCGGCCAGGGCTTGACCTGCTTCCCTCCGCTCGCGGGGAATGAGCCCCTCGCCGCACATTCTCCCGGTTCCCTCCCAACTGCTGACTCCCCCAGACACTTCCGGATGCTGGTCAGCTCCTGTTCCTTCTCAGAGCACAAAACACCGGTTTTTAACCTTTTTCATCTCGCGGCATACAAACTTACTAAAGTTCTGCGGCACACCATAAAATAGATTTTTTGCCAATCTGACAAAACAGAAAAAGGTATCATTTTGATTCATTCACATCCATGGCTGTTATTGTATTTGTTGGCTGTTTTCTTTTTATTTATTTATTTATTTTGACAATCTAAGGGAAAAGAGGTCAGTGCCCCTGAATAAATAGGCAGGTATTAGATGTTTTAAAAATTCTCACGACACAAGTGTTTGGAAATCGCTGGCATAAAGCATCACCAGAGGGAAACCATGGACTATCCGTAGAGGGCTTTGATCTCTGCCAATAGGTGTCTTTTTAAAAAAAATTTTTTTTTATTGATTTCAAGAGGAAGGGAGAGGGAGAGAGAGAAACATCAACATTGATGGGCTGCCTCCTGCAGGCCCAATGGGGGATCTAGCCTGCAACCGCGGGCTGTGCCCTGACCAGGAATGGAACCCTGACCTCCTGGTTCATAGGTGATGCCCAATCACTGAGCAACGCCCAAGGGGCAGGAGGTGTCTTTCCTTCTGTTTCACTGTTGTTGTGTCCCACAGGCAGGGATGGTCAACAGATGCTTTATCAATGGCACACAACTCAATAGCAGCGAATATCCAGGGCTGCTATTTTTATCAGGGACAAACAAGCATTCAACTGTGGAATAACAAATGTTTGTTCTGGAGATGCAAAGTAGAATCTTTCCTTTGTATGCCCTCAGTGAGTAACATATTCTTTATCTCATTTGTAGGATTTGTCTGTGAGAAGACCCTTGCAAAGTGTGGTAGTCAAATCATTTCTATATGAAGCAACCCTTCCCCCCTCCACCACACTGCTGCTTCCAGCCGACCCCCACCCCCAACAAGTGCTCTACAAATGTGAGAGGCCAAGGGAAGTACCATCCACTCTAACGCCTCCCCCCAAAGGCCACCGTGGTACAAACAGATGAACTGTTGGGTATGTATAGCTTTTTGCCCTGTATTTGCCATTTCTTGGCATTTACAGAGCATCTTCACATTTCCAAAGCGCTGTACCAACATGTATTAATCCTCACAACACCCCTGTGAGGTAGGTCAATGTGTCTTGTGTAGTAGAGAAACCGAGGCAGAGAGAGAGATCAAGTGAACCTGCCCGAGGCCACAGGGCACCCCGTGAAGGAACCCCACTGAGTCCTGAGCTAGGGCTCTCCATCCCACGTTCACCCGCTTGGCGAGCACTGGATGGGCATATTGTCACCAGTGAAGGTGACCTGAAGGACAAAGCACACAGATCTCCCAGTCAACAGAACAATCAACAGCTCAAATGGCACCGGTGAGCAAGAGTGAAGGAGAGAAATCTTCACCAGCACAGCAGCGAGGCTGTGGAGGAAGGCGGAATCCTCCGGACTAGGCTTGGGGCGTAGGCCAGGCCTCCTTCAGAGCCCATCCCAGCGGTGACCAACCCAAATGCCTGTGGTTTCCAAATGGGAGCAAACTCAGAAAAAGACGGTGGGAAAAGCCAACCACTCTACCTAATTTTAAATAGGCATGGCATAATGTTCACCCACATTAGGAAGGCCAGTATGTTGGTCATGTAACTACTGACAATTAGTAGCCTTTATGGTACCTAAACTTTATTCCACGTGTTTCTATTTCTTTTCCACCAGCACGAGTTGTTCCCTATAGCAGACCTCTCTCTCTCTCTCTCTCTCTCTCTCTCTCTCTTTCTCTCTCAATACTAATCTATACACTGGCATAACTACCAACTACTGGCTCAATGGCATATGTCACGTGGTTCACCGTCGAGCTAGGGATGGAATCCAGGAAACCTTAGCAGGCCATATTCTCAGCTCCTGGATTTTAGAAACAGCTGTCTCTAACCGGCCTCTGCCCAATTCCATCGTCTATGAAGTGCCAAAGCACAGCAGCAGTCCGTGGCTTTGTGAAGGGATGGGTGAGCTTGGCTCACTCTGTCACTCCGAAGGAAAGAAGGAAAACTAAGACCTGCTCTGTAAGAATGAGGGAGGAGCAGATTCAGTAGAGCTACCCCAGATGTCAGAGTGATGCAATGACCACAGAGTTAGAAACCATCACTGTTATCACCGTTTATTTGACAATAGTTGGTTTAGTCTACAAGTTTAAGGCAAACATACGAATGCATTTGCTTTTCTTCAGAAATCATACTTAGAAAGATTACATAAAGTCTGTCCCAAAACTTCTAAGAAATATTCATTAATTAAAAATAAGTCTGATTAAGATGCTTTACCAGGATACATGAATGAACTAAGGTGGTATTCCATGTTTCCTTAAAAACAAAATTCAAAAAAAGGTAGTGGCAATCTTTATCTTGTTTGAAGAATATATTTTGAAAGGGTTAAACTTCAGAAGTGACTTAAAGGTAAGTAAGGTTGGCAGCCATAAGGAATACTATTCATAAAATAAACAGAGCTATAGAAGCTACTGTAGAAAAGGACTGAACTTTGGGCTTTTGAAGAGGAGGAGCGCAGGAGGAGCAGCCCCCGCCCCGGGGAGCTGCAGGTGCGGGAGGCGGGAGAGCAGCGCCCACCACGGGCTGAGCTGGCAGTGCCCGTGGGCCTCACCGCTCCATGGTTTCTCAGAAAAGAGGTGAGTAGGTGCACGTTGTCAGCTGTTTCTTTTGTTTCCAGTGAGCAGTGAATGCCGAACATCATGAAGAAAACAAACGTAAAATCTGAAGGAAGGCAGCCCTTTTTGACCCCGACGGTGGGGTGTGGCTTATGTGTCTCCATTTAACACTGCCAGGCAGTTCTGCAGCAACTGGAGGTTACCCTAAACAGGAAGGGAGAGTCAAGTATGAAGTTCAAATAGTTTGGGAGAGTCTCATTCAAAATATAAAGTATGAAAAATCCCACAACTTTTAATTTGTTACAACACAGGAAGTTTGGAAACAGCTACTCATTATACACAAATAGGCCTAAAATTATAGAATTTGTTTCACGTACAGCATTTTCCACATACTACATTCTTCAGTAAACTTCCAGCAAGACCAATGTTAATGCTTTGATCTGGAATGTTCGAATGAGGGAGGAAGTATGCCCTTTGTGTCCAGGTTAAACTACTGAACACTTTCTGGCTGTAAGATAGGTTCCTATCACTGTCCTATAGCCATTAACAAATACACTCGCATAGATATATAGCGGTTTTTATAAAAATGGTAAGATTACAGGCAACAGTATTGTATGAAGTTCATACCTAAGTACCCATTTGTAAGGGGCCAAGGGATGTACCATCCACTCTAAGTATTGCAGTCTTGATAAAAATGGTAAGATTACATACAAAAGTATGAAATTCATACCTAAGTACCCATTGTAAAGCATGTACACTGCCATCCAAATTTGGAGAGGTGTAAAGGCAAATTTAAGTACAGGGAGAGGCAAAAGTAGGTTTCCAGTTGTGAGTATGTGAAGAACAGTTTATTCTGGTCTTATTATTACTTATAATTCTTGTATTATTTTCCATATGAACAAATGGAAGCCTACTTTTGCCCCAATAATTAGGTTACATAATATATAAAATGGGGTGAAAGAAACCCCTTCCTTCAAGTAGAAAGTCAACCGAAATGTATAAAGAATGATGGAATCACAAAATGACCACTTGGCAACCATCATATTAATATCAAAGTCAGACAAAAATCATTAGATGTTAAAAACTGTATGATGCTAAGATGCCAATGCTGTAGCCATTAGCTATGTACAGCTACGTAAAATTTACATTTCTGCTGGTCAAAAGTAAACATGCATTGTGGGGGGGAGAGTCAATTCGGGAAAAAGGAGACATATGTAAAACTTTAGACCAGTGGTTGGTTCACAACCTTGGTTGCACAGGTGATTCTAATGTGCAGCCAAGGTTGAGAACCACTGCTTTAGACAATAAAAAAATTAAAAAAATAAAAGTGAACATGCACTGGCCAGTGTGGCTCAGTTGGTTGGGCGCTGTTCCATGAACTGAAAGGTTGTGGGGTTTGAGTACTGGTCAGGACACATGCCCAGGTGGCAGGCTTGATCCCCGGTAGGGGTTGTACAGGAGGCAGCTGATCAATGTTTCACTCTCACATTGATGCTCCTCTCTCCCTCCCTCTCTCCCTCCCTCTCCCTCTCTGTCTCTCTCCCTTCCTCCTTTCCTCTCTCTCTAAATATCAATATTTAAAAAAGTAAAAAAAAAATTAAACATAAATAAAAACTCAGTTCCTCATTTGCACTACCCACATCTCAAGTGTGTGATAGCCACACGAGGCTAGTGGCTACCACACAGGAGAGTGGAGACTGAGCGATGCGGTATGCATGGGAGGCAACCAATCGATGTGTCTCTCGCATCAATGTTTCTCTCTGTCTTTCCCTCTCTCTTCTCCTCTCCCTAAAAATCACTGGAAATTATCCTCGGGTGAGGATTAACAACAACAACAACACAAAAATTAGCCTTTCTTGGTGCCATGTACTTTTTTTTTTTTTAAATATATATTTTATTGATTTTTTACAGAGAGGAAGAGAGAGGGATAGAGAGCTAGAAACATCGATCAGCTGCCCGCAACCAAGGTATGTGCCCTTGACTGGAATCGAACCTGGGACCTTTCAGTCTGCAGGCCGGTGCTCTATCCACTGAGCCAAACCGGTCAGGGCGGTGCCATGTACTTTTATAATTAGATTAACAAATGTTGATTCCTTTGGTGCTGGATCAATCTTTTACATTAAAATTTAAATGAAGATATAAAAGGGAAGTTCATACAAATTACAAATGTACACCACTTTGTGGGAATAATTAGTTTAATAGTAAATTCTATGCAATCAAATCCGTATTTTTAAAAGATATGAGTGCTCTGGGCTAAAACTAGCAAGCTAAACACTAACAGCTATAAATGAAGCCTGCAATTACATTTTAAAAATTAAATGCTCAAAATAAAAAAATCCTAGAGACCTGTTGCACAATGTGAACATACTCAACATGACTGAACTGTACACTTAATATTTCTTACAGATGGGCCCTGGCCAGTGTGGTTTGGTGTTTAGAGCATCGCTACCAGTCAGGGCACATACCCAGGTTGCAGGTTCAATCCTTGGTCAAAGTGTGTATGGGAGGCAACCAATACATATTTCTCTCTCCAATGAAAACAGCCCTGGCCAGTGTGGCTCAATTGGTTGCGTATTGTCCTATGCACAGAAAGGTCACTAGTTTCATGCCTAGGTTTTGAGTTTGATCCCTGATAGGGGTGAATGCAGAAGGCAGCCAATCAATGATTCTCCTCACCGATGTTTCTGTCTCTCTCTCTCTCTCTCTCTCTCTCACCCTTCCTCTCTGAAATCAATAAAAATATATTAAAAATTATTTTTCAAGTGATATTTGTATATATTTAGAAAGATTATTTGTTTATTAATCCTTACCCAAGGATATTTTTCTATTTATTATTTTATTTTATTTTTTTAAAATCTCTTGCACACCCCCTCCTGGGGATGCGCCCGCAACCAAGGTACATGCCCTTGACCGGAATTGAACCCGGGACCCTTCAGTCCGCAGGCCGACGCTTTATCCACTGATCCAAACCGGTTAGGGCTATTTATTTTTTATTTTCTATTTTTCCATTATTTTTTATTTTCTATTTTTTCCCCCATTGATTTTTTAGAAAGAGTGGAAGAAAGGTAGAGAGGGAGAGAGGGAGAGAGGGGGGGAGGGAGGGAGGGGGAGAGAGAGAGAGAGAGAGAGAGAGAGAGAGAGAGAGAGAGAGAGACATCGATTGGTTGCTTCCTGAACACACGCCAACCAGAGCTGGGGATGGAACCTGCGACCCAGGTACATGCCCTTAACTGGGAATCAAACCCGACCCTTCGGTCTCAGGGCTAAAGCTCTAACCCCTGAGAAAAACTGGCCAGGGCAGAAAGATTTATTATTCTTTTTTTAAAATATATATTTTAATTTTTATTGATTTCAGAGAGGAAGGGAGAGGGAGAGAGAGATAGAAACATCAATGATGAGAGAGAATCACTGCTTGGCTGCTTCCTGCACGCCCCCCACTGGGGAACGAGCCAGCAACCCTGGCATGTGCCCTTGACCAGAATGGAACCTGGGACCCTTCAGTCCGCAGGGCAACGCTCTATCCACTGAGCCAAACCAACCAGGAGAAAGATTTATTTTTTAAACAACTAGTCAAAAAAAACCAAAAAACAAAGATACTGGTTTCTATATTAGATACCAGAGTCTTGCAGAGCTGACCACCAGAGTCATTATAGATATTATTCTTGTTTGAATGACATCACTTAAGAAATCTCTCTCAATTCTAAGATTCTCTTTTAATATTTACTGTAAGGTTTGCACTAAGTTTTATATTAACTACAACAAAGAACTTAAGAGCTGTAAAAAACTCTGTAAGAGGATAATACTAAAACCAAATATTTTAAAGGAGTGAAATAAATGTGGAAAATTTAATTTCAATTCAGTAATATTTCTTACAGTATCCTTTGGAATCAGTTTTATAACTGACTCCTTTGTAAATTATAAGTTCCTGAAATTGTTAACCCTTTATGACATTACCTTTGCATGCTTTAGTTCCAACTCTGCCAGTTCCACTAAGTTTTTTCTGAATGCTGCAACTCTTCTTGTCTTAAAATCTATAAGTTCTGTGAACAAAAGAAATTAGGATTATTTTATTTACATACTAGTGTAAAACATACCTACCTTATTAAAGGATAATGTAACAGTACCTTGTTTTGCAGACTCTGATATTTTTTCAAATTTCTGACAACATAATTGTTGGGACGTTTCTGCCTGTAAAACATCTTTATTTTTGGCTCTTGCTTTATCCAGTGCTTTATTAGCATTTTCATAATCCACTAGTGACCTAGATCTTCGATAGAGGAGATCCTATAAAAGAGAATGCTTTACAATAATAGATGCTGCACATTTCTAGTAGCTACACTCAACCACCTCCACCACTTCCACCTAATATTCCTCAGAGATAACACTTACACTGTGAATACCACATGCCAGCTACTCTTGTATTTTTTTAAATAACAGCTTTAGTGGGATATAATTCATATACCACATAGCTCACTCATTCAGAATGCACAATACAATGGCTTTTAGGATGCTCACTGAGTTGTTGAACCATAATTACAATCAATGTTAGACTATTTGTTGTCACCCCCAAAACAAACCCCATATCCATTAATAGTGACTCTCCATCTTCAACCCCCGCTCCAAACATTAATGGTTTCTTTCTCTACAGATTTGTCTATTCTGGACATGTCATTAAAAAGTGTATGGCTTTTTTTTAAAGTATGTTTTTATTGATTTCATAGAGAGAAAGGGAGAGGGAGAGAGAAACTTCAATGATCAGAATGAATCATTGATTGGCTGCCTCCTGCACGCCCCCTACTGGTGATGGAGCTGAAAATCTGAGTGTGTGCCCTGACCATGAATTGAACAGTGATCTCCTGGTTCATAGGTTGACACTCAACCACTGAGCCACACCGGCTGGACTTTCATATGGCCTTTTAAACTTTGCATAAAGTTTCAAATTCATCTGTGTTACAGCATGAATCAGTACCTTCCTTTTATGGCTAAACTAGAAGCCTGGTGCACGAAATTTGTGCATGGGTAGGGTCCCTAGGCCTGGCCAGCGATCAGGTTGGATCTGTGGGGCGACTGGTGGGGTGATCAGGGTCCCCACTCATACCCGGCTTGGCCTGGTACTGCCTGCTCGCTGGCCCCACCCTCTGCCATGGGCCACAGAGTGACTGATGGGGCGATCAGGGGGCCCCCCACTTGCACCTGCCTTGGCTGGCCTGGTGCTGCTCACTCGCCGGCCCCATCCCCCGCCACCGCTGGTGGGGGCCTGTGGGCAGCTTCTGTGTTGAGTGTCTGCCCCCTGGTGGTCAGTGCTCGTCATAGCGACTGGTCGTTTCGCCATTGGGTTGATTTGCATATTAGGGTTTTATATAGATATATTATATATATACTAGAGGCCCAGTACACAAAATTCATGCACTTGGGGTGGGTGGGGGTGGGGTCCCTCAGCCCGGCCTGGTCCCTCTTGCAGTCTGGGAGCCCTCGGGGGATGTCCGACTGATGGCTCCTTAGTGCTGCCACAGAGGCAGGAGAGGCTCCTGCCACTGCCGCTGTGCTCGCCAGCCATGAGCACGGCTTCTGGCTGAGTGGTGCTCCCCCTGTGGGAGCACACTGACCACCAGGGGGCAGCTCCTCCACTGAGCACCTGCCCCCTGCTGGTCAGTGAGCATCATAGTGACCAGTTGTTCCGCCGTTTGGTCGATTTGCATATTAGCCTTTTATTATATAGGATATTTAATTCCCATCTGAGGATATGTTTTCTTTATTGATTTTAGAGAAAGGAAAGGGAGAGTGAGAGAGGGAGGGAGGGAGAGAGAGACAGACAGACACTGAGGTGAGAAACATGGACCAACATGGATTGGTTGCCTTCTCCATGCACCTCGACTGCACATGACAATGCTCCAACCAAGGGAGCCACACTGGCTGGGGCCATTTTGAGTGCATTTTTTTAAAAATATATTTTATTGATTTTTTACAGAGAGGAAGGGAGAGAGAGAGTTAGAAACATCGATGACAGAGAAACATTGATCAGCTGCCTCCTGCACATCTCCTACTGGGGGTGTGCCCGCAACCCAGGTACATGCCCTTGACCGGAATCGAACCTGGGACCCTTCAGTCCACAGGCCGACGCTCTATCCACTGAGCCAAACCGGTTTCGGCTTGAGTGCATTTTTATATGTGATGTGAGGGGTCCAACTTTATTCTTTCTCATGTGACTATTCAGTTGTCCAATATCATTTGTTAAAGTCTTTCCTTTCTTTTTTTTAAAAAAAAATATTTTTATTGATTTCAGAGAGGAAGGAAGAGGAAGAGAGAGATAGAAACATCTATGATGAGAGAATCATTGATTGGTTGCCTCCTGCAAGTCGGACCGAGCTTGCAACTCAGGCATGTGCCCTTGACCGGAATCGAACCCAGGACCCTTCAGTCCACAGGCTGATGCTCTATTCACTGAGCCAAATCAGTTAGGGCAAAGACTTTTCTTTTCTCCACTACACTGTGTTAGCACCCTTGTCAACAATCAATTGACTGTCTCAGAAAACTAGGAATAGAAGGAACTTCCTCAACTTGATAAAAACATCTACTAAAAACCTACAAGTAATATCAGATTTAATGGTGGGAAATTATAAACTTTCCTACTAATATTAGGAACAACACAAGGATGTCCAATATCACCACTCCTTCTCAACACTGAACTGGGAGTCCTAGCTAATGCAATCAGAAAAGGAAATAAGAAGTATACAGATTTGGAAGAAATAAATAGATGACATGACTGTTTATGTAGAAATCTGAAAAAAGAAAAAACACATAAAAAACCTCTCCTGAACTAATAAATAAGAATAATAAGGTTGTAGGATACAACATTAATAAACAAAAGTCAACTGCTATCTTATATACCAGCAATGAACAAATAAAACCTGAAATTAAAAATACAATACCATTAGCACTCCAGAAAATAAAATACTTAGGTATCGATCTAACAAAATATACACAAAACCTGTAGGAGGAAAACTGAAAAAATGATAAAAGAAATCAAAGAACTAAGTAAATGCAGAGATATGCCATGTTGATGGATAAGGAAACTCAATATTGTCAAAATCAATTCTTTCCCACTTGAGATTTAGATTCAAATCAGCTTTATTTGTAAAAGCTGAAAACTTTTTTTTTGTAATTATCAAGAAAATGGTCCTAAAGTTTATGTGAAGAGGCAAAAGACACAGAATAACCAACGCAATATTAAAGGAGAAGAACAAACTCTGAGGACCGACATTACCTAATTGAAATTGAAGCCTTACTATTGTGAGAATAAACAAGTAACTTTTTCTGTCAAAGAACAGTTTAGGCAGCTGCCTTGTTGGCCGCCATCTTTAAATGGCAAAGGTCAATCCCTCCCTTCAAATTAGCCAATCGCAAGACTGTGCGCCTGAGCTCCAATCAAGAGTGAGGGACAGGTCACGTGCGTCAGAATTAAAAAGCCAAGTAGACAGCCTGCTCTGTGTGCATGTGCTTCTAGACCAGTGGTTCTCAACCTTCCTAATGCCGCAACCCTTTAATACAGTTCGTCATGTTGTGGTGACCCCCAATTTCATTGTTACAAATTGAACATAATTAAAGCATAGTGATTAATCACAAAAACAATATGTAATTATATATGTGTTTTCCGATGGTCTTAGGCGACCCCTGTGAAACGGTCATTTGACCCCCAAAGGGGTCGCGACCCACAGGCTGAGAACCGCTGTTCTAGACCATGTGCTGCGCATTCTTCTATGTAGAAGTAAAGATGTTTGCCTTGCTGCCTGACTCCCGAGTATGTTTTGTGTTCTACCAGGACCCCTGAATTTGGGGGCTCGCCTTATTTCTTACACTATAAAGCTACAATAATCTAAACAGTGTGGTACCTGGCTCCAACGTGGTACTGGTAGAAAAAAAGATAGACACATAGATCCATAGAACAAAATAAAGCCCAGCACTAGACCTATAGTCAACTAATCTTTAATAAAGGAGCAAAGGCAATACAGTGGAGAAAAATCTTTTCAGCAAATGGTGCTGGGAAAACGACATTCACATGCAAAGAAATAAATTCATACACAGAACTTATACCCTTTACAAAAATTAACTTAAAGTAGATCACAGACCTATATGTAAAAGGTAAAACTACAAAACACCTAGAAGATAGTGTAGGAGAAAATCCAGATGATCTTGGGTTTGGTGATCACTCAAGGCATGATCTATGAAAGAAATAATTGATAAGGTGGAGTTCTTTAAAATTAAAATTTTCTGCTCTACAGCCCTGGCTGGGTGGCTCAGCTGCTTGGAGTTTCATCCCGTACACCAAAAAGGTGCAGGTTTGATCCCTGGTTGACAACTGATTGATGTTTCTCTCTCTCTCCCTTCCTCTCTCTCTAAAAATCAATAAAAACATTTCCTTGTAAGGATAAAAAAAGTTTCTGCTATGCAAAGGACACTGTCTAGAGGATGAGAAGACAAGCCACAGACTAAGACAAAATATTTACGAAAGACACATCTGATAAAGGATTGCTACCTAAAATATACAAAGAACTCTTATGATTCAACAACAGGAAATGAATTCAATTTAAAAATCGGCCAAAGGGCAATTTTAAAAACAGACACTTCACCAAAGAAGATACAGAGATGACAAATATGCTTCACATCACTTGTCATCAGGGAAATGCAAATTGGAACAATGAGATACCATCACACACCTTTTAGAATGGCCAAATCCACACTGACAACACCCAATGCCGGTAAGGATGAGAAGCAACAGGAACTCTCGGAAATGCAAAATAAACAGCTACTTTGGAAAACGGTTTGGCAGAACTAAGCACACTCTTTCCATATGATCTAGCAATTGTGCTCCTTGGTATTTACTCAAAAGAGTTAAAAACTTATGTCCACCCCAAACCTGCACATGAATGTCTATAGCAGCTTTACTCATAATTGCCAAAAACTGGAAGCAACCAAGATGTCCTTCAGTAGGTCAGTGGACAAATAACCTTGGTACATCCACACAATGGAATACTACTCAGTGCTAAAAGGAAATGAGTTATGAAGCTATGAAAAGACATAGAGGAAACTTACATGTGTATTACTAAATGGGAAAAGCCAGTCTGAAAAGGCCCAACTATATGACATTCTGGAAAAGGTGACAAGTATAAAGACCAACAGGGGTTAGGAGGAAGGAGGATGAATAGGTGGAGCACGGAGGACTTTTAGGGCAGTGAAACTATTCCGGATGACACTCATAACGGTGAGTACATGTCATCACACATTTGTTAAAACCAACAGAAGGTACAACACAGAGTGAATTCTAGTATAAACTACGTTCTCTATAGTTTGGCTTTTTTCACCATCTTTTTAAATTCATCCATGTTGCTGCTTGAATGAGATGTTCATTCCTTTTTATTGCTGAGTAACATTCCACTGTATGGCTGGCTATACCACAATTGGTTTATCCACTCACCTGTTGGTGGACATTTGGGTTGTTGTTGCCAGTTTTCAGCTATTACAAATAAAGCAGATGTGAACATCTGTGGGGACATATGCTTTAAAATACCTAAACTGAAATTACTGGATCATAGGGTAGTCTATGCTTACGTTTTAAAGAAACTGTTACACTTTTTCAAAGTATTGCATCATATTTCTACTGTGTGTGAAAGTTCCAGTTGCTATAATTTTTCAAAATAGTTTATTGATATTTAGAGAGAGAGGAAGGGAGAAGAGAGAACATCAATGTGAAAGCCCAACATTGATCAGCTGCCGCCTGCATGCCCCACACCAGGAATCGGAATCAAACCAGCAGCCCTTCATTGTACAGATGACCCCCAACTAACTGAGCCTCACGGCCAGGGCCAGTTGCTATAATTTTTGTCAGAATTTTTCCATTTTAGTCATTCTAATTAAAGAGTATGGTGATATGCAATTGTAGTGTGTTTGTTTTTTATTCTTACAATTAAGTTTACATTTTAAAAAAAAAATCATCACCCGAGGATATGTTTTCCACTGATTTTTAGAGAGGATGGAGGAGAGAGGGAAAGACAAAGAGAAATATTGATGTGAGAGAAACACATAGATGGGTTACCTCATGCACGTGCCCAAACCAGGGCCCGGGCTGGGGAAGAGCCTGCTATCGAGGTACATGCCCTTGACCTGAATCACACCTGGGACCCTTCGGTTCCCACTGAGCCAAACCGGCTA
The DNA here is from genome assembly GCF_000412655.1 of Myotis brandtii. Lineage (NCBI taxonomy): Eukaryota > Metazoa > Chordata > Mammalia > Chiroptera > Vespertilionidae > Myotis > Myotis brandtii. The sequence continues at coordinate 48,793 of NW_005357232.1, forward strand.
CAGCAAGTTTCAATTCTTTCTTAAGATTACTAAAAAAATTTGGATTTACTTTTAAAGCGATGTTCTGTTCTAAAGGTTTTCTATTAACAACTATATATTATAATAAATTAAAAGTCTTCAAAAGTGACCAATTCATTTTATCCTAGCCCATCCAATGTAAATCGTTTATAAGACACAATCTGATTTAAAATAATTTTATATGGATGGTATATTTGCAAGTACCCAAGTCCTCAAATTTAAAAGAATTTTTTATAATTTAATAAGAAATGAAAGAATGGTGTTCAAAGCACCACTGGTCAAATGAGAATTTTCTGTGCAATATATCAATTGATAAATTAACATTGATTTTGGAGTATTTGAGTCACTAAGTTTTCTATGCTTTTAAAAAAAAAATTCTTTATTGTTTAAAGTATTACATATGAATCCTTTCTCCCCTATTGACTTCTCCCCGCTTGTTCCCACCCCCCCCCACCCCATGCCCTCACCCCTCCTACTGACTGTGTCCATGGGTTATGCTGATATGCATGCATACAAGTCCTGTTATGGATTGCTTACCCCCTAACCCTCGTACCCCTGAGGTTGGTTTGTTCAATGCCTCTTTTCTGTGCTTTTAAGATGTTTTTGCTAAACATGTTTTTGATTAGTAAGTTTTAGTCTTGTACCTAAGCAGATTTCCAAAAGGAAACTTGAGTTGCCTTAAAATAAAACCTATTCTTGTTTTATGGATCTCTCTCTCTCACCTTCAATAGCGGACTTATATAGACCAAATTAGGAATCCTTTAGCTATACACCTGTTATTTTTAAAAAATATATTTGTATTGATTGCAGAGAGGGAGAGAGATAGTAACATCAATGATGAGAGAGAATCATTGATCGGCTGCTTCCTGCATGCTCCCTACTGGGGATCAAGCCTGCAACCCGGGCATGTGCCCTGACCAGGAATTGAACTGTGACCTCCTGGTTCATAGGTCGAAGCTCAACCACTGAGCCACGCCTGCTGGGTTATTTGGGTGTTTTACTTTTGTCTTTGCAGGCATTTTTCTGGAATAAGTAAACCAAATTCATAAAAAAAGTTTTAGACTATATTATACCCGAAGTTTACCAAGGAAATTTTTATTTACCCCTGACTTACAATTTCTAAAAATCAGACTTAGAAACATACTTTAGCCAAGACCAGGTATCTCAGGTGGTTAGAGTGTTGCTCCGATAAGCCAAGGCTGTGGGTTCGAATCCCAGTCGGGCACATACAAGAATCAATCAACAAATGCATAAATAAGTGGAAAAATAAATCCATGTTTCTCTCTCCTTTCCTCTCTCTCTCAAATCAATAAATTAAAGAAAGAAAGATAGGAAAATATAATTTAAAATCAAGAGATAAATCATCTTTGACAATCTTAAGTCTAACAACTATAAAGAGATGGCTTTTTGTTAAATAGTTCATTTAAAAAAAACAATCAACAACCCTAGCTGGTTTGGCTCAGTGGATAGAGTGTTGGCCTGCAGACTGAAGGGTTCTGGGTTTGATTCTGGTCAAGGGCTCAATCCCCAGTAGGGCGAGTGCTGGAGACAGCCAATCAATGATTTTCTCTCATCATTGATGTTTCCCTCTCTCTCTCCCTTCCTCTTTGAAGTCAATAAAAATATTTTTAAAAACCACAAAAAAACAAAACAAAAACACTCCAACAATAAAGTTACCTTAGCAGCTTGAGATTCTCTTAAGTAATATGTTAAAAGGTCAGAAAGTTTGAGGTCCTCGTCAGCAGACACTCGTGCTTCTATTTTCTGAAAAAGGGGAAGAAAATTGGCATTTATTCATCACTTATATTCTACACTCAGTGTTTTCTTTCTTAATTACTGTAAATAATTAAAGGTATAAATAACTATAGTTAAAATAAAAAGAACCATGCACATCCACCAGAATAGCTAAAATAAAAATGGTACCAAGTATTACAAGCTTGTGTAGCAACCCAATGCTCATTCCTTCTGGTGGGAATGTAAACTGTTACAATCACTTAGAAACAGTTTGGCAGTATCTACAAAATCTTTTCACATGGATACCCTGGGACCCACCAATTCCCCTTCTAGTTACGTACACCCAACAGAAAAGTGCACTATGTTCAACTGAAGATATACAAGAATGGTCTTAGCAGTACCATTTGTAAAGAGCTCCAAACTAGAAACTATCCAAATGCTCTACCAACAGGAGAACAGATAAATTTAGTATATCCTTGCAATAGCATACTATACAGTAGTAAGAGTGAAGGAAATACACCTACATGTAACGACATGGACGAATCTTATGTACATAATATTGACTAAATGAAACTAGACACAAAAGAATGCATACTGCATTTATAGGAAATATGAAAATGAAACTAATCTATGCTGTTAGAAGCTAGGATAGTGGTTAGTCTTAAAGGAGTTGGTAGCTAGGAAGGGCATCTGGGTTGCTGGTAATGTTCTCTTTCTTGATTTGGGTGTTCATTACATAGATGTGTTAAATTTGTAAAATTTCACTGAGATGGGGAGGGAACTAGGTGGGTTGGGAGGTAAAGGGCAGACATCTGTAAAACTCTCAACAATAAAGGTTAAACAAAAATTTCACTGAAAAGTACACTTCTGATATGTGCTGTTTCCTATATGTATAATATACTTCAATACAAAGTTCTGAAGTTTCTAAATAGTATTACTTTATGGAGAAATAAACGTAGTAAACTTTGTAACCCAATAGATAAAAGCATAGACACAAAGAATATCCAAAAATGATGGAGATATATCAATTTAGACAGATTGAGATTACATGCTATATCAGTGATGGAGAATCTATGATACGCGTGCCAGAGGTGACACTCGAACTCATTTTTTTGGTTGATTTTTCTTTGTTAAATGGCATTTAAATATATAAAATAAATATCAAAAATATAAATCTTTGTTTTACCATGGTTGCAAATATCAAAAAATTTCTATATGTGACACGGCACCAGAGTTAAGTTAGGGTTTTTCAAAATGCTGACACGCTGAGCTCAAAAGATTCGCCATCACTGTGCTATATGGATGCTGGATGCTTTTAAACAAGGCTCTTCTTACATTAAGAAGTAAGGCAAGTGCCCTTCCCCTGAATCTGAGCTCTGAGACTGCTTGACTGACACAAAGTGATGCTGTGGCAGTTTCCAGACTTAGGTCTTATTAAACTAGCAGCTTCCACTTCCCACCATTAGGGATGCCCACTTAATTAATTAATTTATTTCAGAGAGAAAGGGACAGAAAGAGCTAGAAACATCAATGATGAGAGAGAATCATTGATTGGCTGCCTCCTGCATGCCCTCCACTGGGGATCGAGCGAGCAAACTGGGCATGTGCCCTGACTGGGAATTAAACCATGATTTCCTGGTTCATAGGTCAATGCTCAACCACTGAGCCACACCAGTTGGGCTGGGATTCTCACTTTCAGAACCTACCCACTGTGTTGTGAGGAAGCCTCAACAATTCCTTGGAAAAGCCATGTGTAGGTGTTACAGCTAATAGCCCTAACAGAAGTCTCAGCTGACAGCCAGAATCAACCCCAGACATGAGTGAAAGAGCCTTCAGATGATTCCAGTCCCCAGCCTTCATATCTTCCCTATTGAGGTCACCATGGAGCAGAAGCGCGCCATCAGGGATGTGCCCTTTCTGAATTCCTGACCCAAAGAATTCATTAGCATAATAAAATGGTTCAGGATGCTTTGTTACACAGCAAGAATAACCAGAATACCATACAAATACTAAAAGAAATAAGGATTGTGGTGGCTATGGAAATGCACCACTCAGATCTCCTTCAAGAGAAACTGCTTACTCCAAGGAGCATAGTTGACTGGTAGTCTCAACTGCAATTTCTCTGGATCCAGAACCAGCTTCGTACCAAGGCAATCTGCCATCCTCCCCTTCTTGTCTCGGCTGTACCCAGACAATGACAAAGCACAGTGGGAAGTAGTGCCAGTCCATTTCTGCCTGACGCAGAATTCCTTTAATGGGCAACTCTGGCTCAAAGACTCCTCCTCTCTGACCTGGACGGAACATTCTTAGAACTCTGCTACAATTTGGAACTCTTCCTACTTAGTCCTCTTTCCTCTGCCCTCTTCTTTCACAGGTGTAGACCTGCATTGTGGTCTGTAGGCTCTTCCTGTCTATTCTCGCTCCTTCCTCTTTGATCCTCACAATAAATCTCCTGCACATCTAATCCCATCTTGACATCTGCTTCTAAAAGAACTGACACATAGCCAGGCAGGTGTGGTCCAGTTGGTTAAGTGCCATCCCATGCACCAGGAGGTCGCTGGTTCGATTCTAGGTCAGGACACATGCCTGGGTGGCGGGCTCCATCCCCAATAGGGGGCATGCAGGAGGCAGCTGGTCAATGTTTCTCTCTCATCGATGTTTCTCTCTCTCTCTCTGAAATCAATAAAAACATATTAAAAAAGAATTGACATATAGCCCTTTCTGGTGTAGCACAGTGGTTAGAGCATCGGCTCACGCACCAAAGGGTCATTGGTTCGATTTCTGGTCAAAGGCACATACCTGGATTGTAGGTTTGACCCCTGCCTATGGTTGGGGTGTGCAAGGGAGGCAACTGTTGGATGTGGCCCTCTCGCATTGATGTTTCTGTATCTCTCTCTCTAGCCCCTCTCCTTCCCTCCCTTCCACTCTCTCAAAAAAAAAAAAAAAAAAAAAAAAAAAAAAAATCAATGAAAAAATATCCTCAGGTGAGAATTAACAATAACAAAAAAGATCTGACATAAGGCTATTTTGATACAGATCCCTATTCTGATGATGTAAATGCACACACAAAAAAACCTATCTTCCTAGAAAATGTTCACTTGTACAAATAGCAAGGGCAGAATAATGGGCTATACGGACCCCAGTATAACGACATTTATATATTTAAAAACTTTTTCCTTTGTGAGAGAATATCTTCTTTTCTTTTACTCGTCTCTACTACATTATCACTCAATTAAAAAGGTCATGTTGAAATCAGATTTCTACAATGGACTAGACACTACCACTCTCAGCTAAATACTATTAATCATCTAATAAACATTTTCACTATTCTATCAAGTGATAAAAATGTATTATATCTAGGACCAATCCTCGAAAACCAAGATTATGTCATTATTAAATTACTACTACCATGAATGAAACCTTCTGCAGTTGTGTGTGTGTGTGTATATTTTTAAACTGTATATCATTTTAAAAAATATATTTTTATTGATTTCAGAGAGGAAGGGAGGGGGAGAGAGAGAGAGAGAAAAACATCAATGATGAGAGAGAATCACTGATCAGTTGCCTCCTGCATGCCCCCTAGTGGGGATCGAGCCCTCAATTTGGGCATGTGCCCATGACTGGAATCGAACCCAGGACCCTTTAGTCCGCAGGCTGACGCTGTATCCATTGAGTCAAACCAGCGAGGGTTGCAGTTGTATATTTGATACAACTCACTTTAAATCAATGTGTCAAGGGGGATCAAAAGCAATATAGTCTTGGTCAAGGTACAATGAATCTAACTTTCTTCTAGCTTACAAAGTCCCAGGGAAGGGTCATTCTTCATGAAAATAAACCCAGTCTTCTGATAAACATGTTTTCTGATGGAATACAGACATCTACATAAATACCAAAAGGCTGCAACAAAAACCAACTTTCCTGAAAAACTCCAATTTTCACATCTAAATCTGTTGGACCACTCTTCTTCCTCAATAAAGCTAAATAAGTTAAGCACAGCTGTATGCAGAGGTGTGGACTATCAAAGGTTAAGTAACAGTACTTACTCTCGTTTTATCAAACAGTTCTGAAACTTTGAGAAAAAATCTGGAAGAGAAAAGTATTTAATCAGAAGCTACTTTTAAATAACTTTCTATTTCTCAAATGTCCAGAGAATACATAATGCCCCAAACCAAATGAATAATGAACATTCTTGCCTCATTACAGTAATATTTAATGGTCTTATTTTCTTCATTTAACAAAAATATCTTTGTACTTCCACCCATAACAAATTACTTGAAATCTGTTGTTACAGAAAATCTTCCCATTTTTAGATAACAGTCTAAGTCATACAATAAAACCTAAAAACTTTGTATTGCTATTCTTTAGTAATATGCTCCATAATACTAAATGAAACCCATACCTTCACATTATTACAGAAGTACAAAACAATCACATCCAAAGAGACAAAAGCCTGATTTAAATGGAAAACAATGAAGCAGGAGTAGTTTTTGAAGATATCTGATATCTATGTTTTTTAAAAAATATATATTTTATTGATTTTCACAGAGAGGAAGGGAGAGGGATAGAGAGCTAGAAACATCGATCAGCTGCCTCCTGCACACTCCCCACTGGGTATGTGCCCGCAACCAAGGCACATGCCCTTGACCAGAATCGAACCTGGGACCCCTGAGTCCGCAGGCTGACGCTCTATCCACTGAGCCAAACCAGTCAGGGCTGATAGCTATGTTTTAAACATTTTCAAATAGAGCTGCTTTGTTTTGAAAAACAACAGAAATCAGTAACCAACTTCTATTTTAGAATTCACTTTCACTTTTAACTAAACAGCCTCTCACGAGTGTTAACCACCAAGTAAAAAAAACCCAATGCAAAACTACTAAAGAGTATTCTGTAAAATATGTAACTATAGATGGCACTATAATTGGATTAGGGCAAATACTATTGAAAGCTAAAACACAATTTTATGAACGTCACTTTACTTCAAAGAACTTGCTTTGACAGGTTTCTGTCAGATAACACTTAGCAAGGTTGCCCTTTTTTTCTTGTTATCAAAGAATTAAGAACTAACTCTTTGGGAAGGCAGCATGTTAATTAGTGTAAGCTATGGTACCTTGCTTTGCTGAAAAACTTGGATCTTACATGTTTACTGAGAGACTACATTAGAGGAAAAGTTCAAGGATGTGGTTTAGAGAAAGGCATGAACAATGAACATAGTTTTCTCACTTAACATTTAAAAAGAAGTGAATTATTTTTCACTAAAGAGTTGGGTTAAAACAATACTATAGAAGCAACTAAAATTAAATCCCGTTAGATTAAAATTAAAGTGAAAAACTAGCATACCGTAAAGGCATGTGTAGGCAAACTTCCAGAGGGTGACGTTACACTAACATGCAAACACCTTCCTCATCTGACTGCCTTAACATTCACTAAATTATAAAAACTAGAATAGCCAGCCTCTTTAAAAAGTGCAAACTGATAGCATTAAATATCACTTTAAAAGTCAATTTGGTGCCCTAGCTGGTTTGGCCCAGTGGATAGAGCGTTGGCCTGTGGACTGAAGGGTCCAGGTTAGATTCTGGCCAGGGGCACATGCCTGGGTTGTGGGCTCCATCCTCCCCAGTGGGGGGGCGTGCAGGAGGCAGCCAATCAATGATTCTCTCTCATTGATGTTTCTATCTCTCTCTCCCTCTCCCTTCCTCTCTGAAATCAATAAAAATATATTAAAAAAAAAAGTCAATTTGGGCCCAGACAGGGTGGCTCAGTTGGCTAAGCATTCACTGTCTTGTGCACTGAAAGGCTGATGGTTAGTCAGGACACATATGAAAGGCAGCCTCCAATCAATGTTTCTATCTTCTCACTTTTATATGTTTCTCTCTCTCTCTCCCTCCCTCCCTTCCTCTTTTTAAGCATGTCCGCAGGTGAGGATTAAAAAACAAACAAACAAATGAACAAACAGTCAATTTGGCCCTGGCAGGTGTGGCTCAGTTGATTGGAAAGTCATCCTGTATACTGAAAGATGGCGAATTAGATTCTTGGTCAGTGTACATGGGGGAGGCAACCGATCAATGTTTCTCTCTCACATCAATGTTTCTCTTTCTCTCTAAAATAAAAAAAAAAAAAAAAGAGTCAATATGGCCTTCTATGAAATACATGTAATTCCAAATAGCATTTTTAATTTATAATAAACATTATCAAAACCTAAGAATATTTTGACATAAAGTCTGTCTCTCCATCTCACCCTTATACACACACACACTAGCCCATTTTCATCAAGTGAAACTTTGTAAAGTTAAAACATACATACATTAAGGTCCATTTTTATTTTCCAGATTTTAAAAATTGACACGGACTTAGAGAAGCTCCTTGTTATCAATGTGTTTTGAGAAAAATATTCTAAAATGTCTACTGGGTCTGAAGTATTGTGTGTGTCCAGCCTGCCAACAAAATTTTGTTTTATTTATATTTACTGTTTTTAATTTTAATTTTATTTTTTAATATATTTTATTGATTTTTTTACAGAGAGGAAGGGAGAGGGATAGAGTAGAAACATCGAGGAGAGAGAAACATCGATCAGCTGCCTCCTGCACACTTCCCCACTGGGGATGTGCCCGCAACCAAGGTACATGCCCTTGACTGGAATCGAACCTGGGACCTTTCAGTCCGCAGGCTGACGCTCTATCCATTGAGCCAAACCGGTTAGGGCTATATTTACTGTTTTTTAAAAATCAGAATCCTTACTTGCATATATCTGTAGAATCCTGAGTTCCTAAAGCATATAATGAAGAACCAATTCTATTGTAATCGTCTGCAGCACCTATGGAAAAAGGTTCAAGAATTTAATATATTTATTCATTAATTAAAAAATATTGAGCATCTACCTGCCAAACAATGTGTATGTAATAGGAGATAGCCGAAGTCCACTGAAGGAAATGAGAAAAACTATAATACAATATGATGAATATTACATTAGAAGGAGGTACAAACTACTATGGGAGCAACAGAAACAGATGATTTCACCTGAGTAAGTCAGAGAAGGATTTATAGACACTACAGAATGAATTTGCGCTTGTAGGATGAGCAAATCTTTACTAGGTGATGTGTAAGAAAGTGAATCCTATATAATAAAGAGGTAATATGCAAATTAACCCTCATGCCCTCACAAAGATGGCTGCCTATGACCAGGCTGGCAGGGGGGTTAGTGAGGGGTGACCAAATGACAGGACAGCAGGCTGCATGGGGCGACCAGGCCGGCTGAGAGGTTAGTGAGGGATGACTACACAACTGAACAGTAGGCAGTGTGTGACAATCAGGCCAGTGGGGAGGTTGTGAGGGGCGACCAGGCCAACGGGGAAGGGGCAGTTGGGGGTGACCAGGCCAGCAGGGGGGCAGGGCCCGATCCCTGGCAGTTGGACATTGCCCAAGGGGTCCCAGATTGGAGAGGGTGCAGGCTGGGCCCCCCCTCCCACACAAATTTTACATTAGAAGGAGGTACAAACTACTATGGGAGCAACAGAAACAGATGATTTCACCTGAGTAAGTCAGAGAAGGATTTATAGACACTACAGAATGAATTTGCGCTTGTAGGATGAGCAAATCTTTACTAGGTGATGTGTAACCAAGGTACATGCCCTTGACTGGAATCAAACCTGGGACCTTTCAGTCCGCAGGCTGACACTAGTTTCAAATAAAAAGGGAAGAGCATGGATCAAGGCATGAGAGGCATAAAAGAACATAGTATATTCAGAGAGCCTTCTGGGACTATGGCACTGAAGATTACAGAGGGAAAGTAGATAGAGGGTTTTTGTAAGCCATGATAAAGTCTGTATTTGGTCTTGTAGAAATGGGTGTTATTAAACATTTTACAATCATAGTAGTGGTAAAATCAACCTGATAAGTATGTTAGTTTTTAAAAAAATACTGTTGCCCTAGCCAGGTTGGTTCAGTGGATAAAGCATCAGCCTGTGGACTGAAGGGTCTGGTTTTGACTGAGGTCAAGGGCACGTACACCAGTTGCAGGCTCGATCCCTGGCCCCAGTCGGATCAGTTTTGGGAGGCAACCACAGGATGCTTCTCTCTCCCCTCTCCCTTCCACTCTCTTTCTTAAAAAAAAAAAAAAAATACTGCTTCCTGGAATAAAGACTAGAAGTGCAGAGAACAGAAAACAGACTAATCAACCCAGAAACTGAGAGCCAGGATCAAGATAGTGGGAACAGTGAGAGCACAGAGGAACCAACAAAGCTAAATGATATTTAGGAAATGTAATAGGGAGGATTTGTAAACAGTAGACCTGACGCAGGAGGGGAAATTATGGAGCTTGGGAAGCTAGATAAATGGTGCCACCATTACTCTTGGGTACTAGAAGCAAAGTACCAAACTTCAGCACAACACTCTTCCTAGGGCTTGTTGCACAGGACAATGCACTTGTTGAGAAAAGATTATGTATAGCAGATGCTTCTATTTGGTTCAGAGAAAGGATAGTAGAATGCTATGGTTAAGAGGCTGGACCTAGAACCAAACTGCCTAGGACCCAACCCCATCTTCCAAACTCACCAGCTACATGACCTTGGACATATATATCACTTAACCCGTCTATGCCTCAGTTTTCTCATCTGGAAATGGGGATAATAATGGTATCCACCTCATATTATTATTTGGAGAATTAAATATGTTAGTAAATGTTACTATATACCTGGCACATAGTAAGTATAGTACTAATTAATGAAATCCAAGACACTGCCTAATGTATGAAAATTTCCACTTATACTGGCAGTATTTTTACAAGGCTTTAATGTGTTTATTCCCTAATGAAACAGTAATCCTTACATTATACTTTATTATATCATTTAAAATTACATTAGCCCTAGCTGGTTTGACTTAGTGGATAAGAGTGTCGGCCTGCGGATTGAAGGGTCCCAGGTTTGATTCCTGTCAAGGGCACGTACCTTGGTTGCAGGCTCGATACCCAGCCCTGGTCGGGGTACATACAGGAGGCAACCAATCAATGTATCTCTCTCACATAGATGTTTCTCTCTCTGTCTCTCGCTCTCTCTTCCACTATCTCTAAAAATCAATGGAAAAATATCCTTGAGAATTAACAAAAATTTAAAAAACAAACAAACTCAAAAAACATTAAACCCATAAGGCTAAAATTTAACTTTTATAAAGGGAAACTGACCCAACCAGTGTGGCTCAGTGGTTGAGCATTGACCTATGAACTAGGAGTCTGGTTCGATTCCTGGTCAGGGAACATGCCCTGGTTGTGGGCTCGGTCCCGGTAGGGGGTGTGCAGGAGGCAGCCAATCAATGATTCTCTCTCATCATTGATGTTTCTATCTCTCTCCCTCTCTGAAATCAATAAAAATATATTTAAAAAAAAAAACAAACCCATTCAGTAATTTAAGAGAATTTTCTCAACCTAAAAAAAGTCATCTAGGAAACCTACACCTAACTTCACAAATAATGGTTTAAGACCAAATACTTTCCCAAGAAGATAAGGATCAAGGTAAAGATGCCTGCCCTCAACACTTCCATCAGCACTGTAGTGGAAGGTAGTGTACAGTACAATGGTGCAAGGAAAAGAAGGAAATGGCATCTAAACTGGAAAGGAAGTATAATTATTTTTATTAGCAGCTGACCATCTATGTAGAAAATACTAAGGAATCTACAAAATAGTTACTAGAACTAGTGAGTTTATTTATTTAGTAAGGTTGCAAGATATAAGATCAATATTGAAAATACACTGTATTTCTACACATTAGCAAAGAACAACCAAAAGCTGAAAGGTAAAAAACACATCATTTACAAAGCATCCAGAAATAACCAGGGATCGATCTAACTAAAGATGTAAAAGATCTGTACAATGGAAACTATAAAACATTGCTGGAAGAATTTAGAGACCTAACTAAATGGAAAGTATGCCATATTCATGTATAGAAGATCAATTTAAAATGTCAATCCTCGCCGAACCGGTTTGGCTCAGTGGATGGAGCATCGGCCTGCGGACTGAAAGTTCCCGGGTTTGGTTCCGGTCAAGGGCATGTGCCTTGGTTGCGGGCACGTCCCCAGTGGGGAGTGTGCGGGAGGCAGCTGATCGATGCTTCTCTCTCATCGATGTTTCTGACTCTCTGTCCCTCTCCCTTCCTCTCTGTGGAAAATCAATAAAATATTAAAAAAAATAAATAAATAAAATGTCAATCCTCCCCAAATTGATCTACAGATTCTATACAATTCCAATTATAATCTTAGCTGGCATTTTTGTAGAAAGTGACAAGCTGATTTTAAAATCTGTATGAAAGTATAAACTACCTAGAGGGGCCAAAACAACTTTAAAAAATATTTTTATTGATTTCAGAGAGGAAGGGAGAGGGAGAGAGAGATAGATAGAAACATCAATAATGAGAGAGAATCATTGATCGGTTGCCTCCTGCACTCCCCCTACTGGGAACTGAGCCTGCAACTGGGGAATCGAAACTCGCTTCATCCACCGAGTCAAACCAGCCAGGGCCAAAACAACTATTATAAAGAAGAATAAAATTGGAGGACTTACACAAGAAAAGATGTTTAACATCACTGGTTATTAGAAATATGCATATTAAAACCACATCAAGACACCACTATTCTTATTAGAATGGCTAAAATTAAAAAGACTGATTATCCTTCTTTAAAAAAATATATTTTTATTGATTTCAGAGAGGAAGGAAGAGGGAGAGAGAGATAGAAACATCAATGATGAGAGAGAATCATTGATCGGCTGCCTCCTGCATGCCCCTTACTGGGGTCCAAACCTGCAACCCGGGCATGTGCCCTTGACCAGAATCGAACCTGGGACCCATTCAGTCTGCAGGCTGACGCCCATTGAGCCAAACCAGCTAGGGCCTGATTATCCTTCTTAACAAGGATGAAGAATAACTCTCATGCACCACTGATAGGAATGTAAAATTGTATAATCATTTTGGGAAAAAGTTTGGCATTTTTAAAATAAGTTATACTTTACCACATGACCCAGTCATTCTATTTCTAGGTATTACCCAAGAGAAATGAAAGCCTAGGTTTATACAAATCCTATCTAATAAAAGACAAATAGGGTAATTAACTGTACCTCTGATACGCTTCCCATTGGCTAATCAGGGCGATATGCAAATTAACTGCTAACCAAGATGGCGGCTGGCAGCCACGCAGCTGAAGCGAGCAGGTGGTTTGCTAGCTCCAGTGATGGAGGAAGCCAAGGTTCCCCACCTGCCTCGGCCGGCTCTGAGCCTGAAAGCAACAGCTCCAAAAGCAACTATGTTTCAATTATAGAAGCTAAACAAACCCCAGATACCTGCTTTCAGCCAGCCGAGGTCTCAGAGCTGGAGCTGCAACAGTGTTTCAATTATAGAAGCCAAACAAACCTCAGATACCTGCTTTCAGCAGCCAAGGCCTCAAGCTGGAGCCAGGCCTCAGAGCTGGAGCCGGCTCTCAGCTCCAGTGACAGCCATAGAAGGTAAATAAATCCCAGAATAAAAAAAAGAAAAAAAGAAAAAAAGGAGAGGTTGGGAGCTTCAGTCGCCCACCAGCCTGAAAACAGCCCTCAGCCCCTCATCCAGGTTGTCCAGGCACCCCAGTGGGGACCCCCACCCTGGAGGGGGTGCGGACAGCCGGAAAACAGCCATCAGCCCCTCACCCAGGTTGGCCAGGCACCCAAGCGGGACCCCCACCCTGATGCGGGACACCCTTCAGGGCAAACCAGCCAGCCCCCACCCGTGCACCAGGCCTCTATCCTATATAGTAAAAGGGTAATA
>NW_005357232.1:62637-69631 GCF_000412655.1 Myotis brandtii
GGGCCCCCCCCCCCCCCAGTGCACAAATTTTTGTGCACCGGGCCTCTAGTACTTACATAAAATGGCTCATATAAGCTTTATTCACAATAGCCAACAGCTAGTAACTCAAATGTTCACCAACAGCTATATAAACAATCATAATATATCCATAAAATGGAATGCCACTCAGCAATAAAAAGTAATGAACTATTGATATGCACAACATGGATGAATTTCAAAATAATTTTGTTGAATTTCAAAGCTAGACAATAAAGTGTCCATACTGTATTATTCCACTTGAAATGCAAACTGATCTATAGAGACAATACATGAGTGGGACAGGGGGATTGCAAAGGGTCACAAAGAAACTTTTGGTGGTGATGGATATGTTCATTTAATTTTATTGTAGTGATGATTTCAAACATATGTCAAAACTTATCAAATTGCATACTCTGAACATTGCATCTTATTGATATCAATTATACATCAATAAAGCTGTTAAAAACCATTAGCCTATCTTGCATTTTGAATGGATCGTTTACACACACAATTTTATAACATCATGCATTTAGAAAGTATCGGTTCAACAAATGATACAAATCTTGACATACTTGAAAGTTGACACATTTCAGTATACAATATAAAAAATATCATTCACTAATATCATTAATCTCAGACAAGTCTTTATTTTTTTAAAAATATACCAATTATTTTTATTGGCATTTAAAAAATAATTGATATAGAGAAATAGATATAAAATAGAACACACCATGGAAGCAAGTGGAAGAACACAGCATTTTTACAGTTTATATAAAAATCAAGAATAGAATTTCAGACAAGTCTTTAATTATTGTGATGCAAACTCATGGTAATGAAAACAAGTTTTCCAAACTTCTAATTATTGAATAGCTTGGCTTTTATCATTGTCCACAAATACTGTCAGTTGTTTTCCTTAAAGTGACAGACTCACTTAGTGAATTTTTAAGAACATGTCTAACAAACACTAAAGTCTGAATAATCATAGTCTGTCGGCCATTCTTTCAAGTAAAAATGGTCTCTTATGAAAAAAGTAGCTAGGTCAGTTGGAACTCAATCACTAAAATGCTTTACTAGAGAGAACCATCATACTTCAGTATACAAAGTGCTGTATGCATACCTCCCATTTTACCATGTAAAGGATGAAAAAAAAAAAAAAGTGGCCAAAACCGGTTTGGCTCAGTGGATAGAGTGTCGGCCTGCAGACTGAAAGGTCCCAGGTTTGATTCCGGTCAAGGGCATGTATCTGGGTTTCGGGCACATCCCCAGTGGGGAGTGTGCAGGAGGCAGCTGATCGATGTTTCTCTCTCATCGATGTTTCTAACTCTCTATCTCTCTCCCTTCCTCTCTGTAAAAAATCAATAAAATATATTAAAAAAAAAAAGTGTACTCAAGGACATTCTTAAATGAACTTTGAGGGAAAGAATACAGTGATTATTATTAGTACAGTTTGATGCCATTGCCTTGATTTGTGCTAAAGTACCAGCAATTTTATTCATCACTAGAGGCCTGGTGCACGAAAATTCGTGCACTGGGGAGGCGGGGGTGTTCCTTCAGCCCGGCCTGTGCCCTCTTGCAGTCCAGGAGCCCTCAGGGGATATCTGATTGACGGCTTAGGCCTGCAGTCTGGCCTCCCTCTGCAGGAGGTGACCGGGCAGGCTGATCAGGAGACAGCACCAGCCGGCCCTGGCTGTTCTCCTCCCTTGCCCACTGGCATGTGCCTTGGCTGGCCTGGCGCCGCCTGCTCGCCAGCCCCGCCCGCCTCCAACTGGTTGTTCCACTGTTCTGTTGATTTGCATATTATGCTTTTATTATATAGGATGGCTTTTGCATCAGAATATAAATGTTGCCCTAGATGGTTTGGCTCAGTTGATAGAGAGTCAGTCTGTGGACCAAAGGGTCCCAGGTTCGAGTCTGGTCAAGGGCATTAAAAAAATAAAATAAAATAAACATCAACATGATGAAAAAGGCAAAAGGCATCATAGTATTATTATGAAAATGGTTTTGACATCACAGACTTGCTAAAAAGGGCCTCAGAACCAAGGCTTCATAGACCACAGTTTAAGAAATGCTGCTTTATATCAAGACTTTTATAAATTGTAAATAACATAAATAAAGCCTTACTTTTGTGGGATCTTGTCATCCTATCAGATTTAGCAGATGCATCTTTAACTCGGTTATGATATTCTAAAAGGAATGTTCGTTCATGCTCAAAGAAATCATCTACATCCTATAGGATCAAAAGAAAATATGAACTTTTTTCAATTGTTTGCTTTAATGTAATATGTAAATCATTTTGTTATCATTATAATCACAAAAGATCATTAGTAAAATAGCATCCTATCCTTAATAATCAGATGTTATATTGATTTCACCAACAAATTCAGACTTTAATAAACATGAATTTCTATCTATCAAGTAAGAGATCTTCTATGGTTTTGCAGCTGAAGGCTTAGAGCTCCCCATATGGTTCTCTGAAACGTGTTCGTACTCATGCTCTGCCTTTACACCCCAACAAATACATTATTGTCAGTGGGAGTGACCAATTGTTTTTGAGAAATAAAGAAAAAATTCTGATGGACAAGTAAGTCTATTTCTCTTGGTCTATTATGTATACTATGGGCCATTTCAGAAGGCTGGGAGCAATTATTATATCAACCACTGTCTTCAATTTTTTTTTTTGGAGCAAAGTTAGATAAACATCAAAATAAAAATTATTAACAGTACTTTCCTCCCTTCTAAAATGTCCATTGTTTATTGAAAGAGCACCAGTTGAAATGATGTAATTAAAGATCCACATCAACAGAAAATTAGAAGCCAAATACTGACAGAATGACATTTAAATCTGTAATTCATGTGTACCAGTTCTCCTAACTGTAAAAATGGGGATAACATTAACTTGCAGGATTGTAGTGAAGATTAAATAAGAAAATGTGGGCTATCAAACATCACATTGTAAATGTTAAAATTTTAGTTACTACTTTATCAAAACCCTAATCAATATAGTGGTTTACACTAAATGCTAAGAAAAATGTTCAATATTAGTGCATAAGCAGCATCAAAATGGAAGTAGGCTGAGTCCTTATTAGAAAGTAGTTATAGCACATGCATAGTCAACATATAATTGACCTATCTCTGAAAAATCAAAGTATAAATCAAATAAATAGTACTTTACACCTAAGTTTTATTGTAGATGTATCTATAAAACAGGTAACGATGACAAAGCAGCATTATTTATAGCTTAGTAATTGCTTGATAGTGTAATATAAGCATTTTACTCTTATATTTTAATGGTATGAGTCTTCAGACAAATTAAGTCTTATATCATTTTAGGACACCATTAAGAAAAAGTTAGGTGTTATGTAGGTAAATAATTAACTTTGTAAGTATTTTCACACATATTATCTCATTCAGTCTTTCTAACAATCCCGTGAGCCAGGTGGTATTATTAACTGCATTTTGAAAATGGAAAACAGATTCAGAGAAAGAGACTTTTCTCAAGATCATATAGCTACTATGAGCCCTGACCGGTTTGGCTCAGTGGATAGAGCGTCAGCCTTCAGACTCAAGGGTCCCAGGTTCGATTCCGGTCAAGGGCATGTACCTTGGTTGCGAGCACATCTCCAGTAGGGAGTGTGCAGGAGGCGGCTGATCGATGTTTCTCTCTAGTCGATGTTTCTAACTCTCTATCCCTCTCCCTTCCTCTCTGTAAAAAATCAATAAAAATATATTAAAAAAAAAAAAAAGATCATATAGCTACTATGAGACAAGACCAAAACATCAACTTAGCTCTTCTAATTCCCAATGTGAATCCAGGTCTGCTCCTAACATTTGTAAGGCCAAGGGCAAGTGTACAAATGGAAGGAGTCTTTTTTTGTTTTTAAAGCAACAGCTAGTAACTCAAATTAATTAATTAATTAGAGAGGAAGGGAGAAGGATAGAAAGAAACATCGATGAAAGAGGAACATCATCAATCGGCTGCCTCCTGCACACATCCCTACTGGGGATTGAGCCCACAACCCAGGCATGTGCCCTTACCAGGAATCGAACCAGTGACCTCTTGGTTCCTGGGCTGATGCTCAACTGCTGAGCCACATTTATGTCCCACCCTGCAGCTCTGCAGGGCATCCAGATGGATTTCTTGTGCATGTGGCTGGACAGTCCATCCTGTTTACTGATTTTCTCCCCTGTGCCTTCCCTCTATTCAGCTGTCCTATAGTCACCCCTTGATCACCCACAGAGTGCACACACCAGTAGCACTGTCTACCCACTGGAGGATCGACTCAGGGAAAAAGCCCATGCAGGACCTGGAGGTAGGCTTGGAATTTGGCTAAAGATATCTAGGGTTCTAGATAACTGGAGCACGGTCTGGTTTGGAGGAAGAGGTGTGGGGTTCAGGTAGGCAAATTCCCTTCGACCTGCAAATCTCTGACCCTTGGAAAAGGAAGCTCTAAAGCAGTGGTTCTCAACCTTCCTAATGCTGCGACCCTTTAACACAGTTCCTCATGTTGTGGTGACCCCCAATTTCATTGTTACAAATTGAACATAATTAAAGCATAGTGATTAATCACAAAAACAGTATGTAATTATATATGTGTTTTCTGATGGTCTTAGGCGACCCCTGTGAAAGGGTCATTCAACCCACAAAGGGGTCGCGACCCACAGGTTGAGAACCGCTGCAAGAGTGTACCCAAGGTAGGGGGTCTAATTTCCTAGGCTTAAGGATTCTACTGCCCAAATTTCTCTTTTACTCGAATATAATCTTTTACACATCTAAATTTTCAGTCTAGCTTCCTTTTAAAAGGAGTAAATTCTTGCCCTAGCTGAAAAGAGCATCTATTCTCCCTGAAATCAATAAAAAAAAACATTTTTTAAAAAAGGAGTAAATTCTTAAACAAATACTCCTATTAATCAAATAAAATCTTACCTTTACTCCTGAAACAATTACTCCATCTGCTGATTTAACCATGTTTTTAAAGAAATCTTCAAGTTTCTCTTTTTTATTTTTTCCTCGCACACTCAACTGAAAGAAAGGTAAGTAGAAGTTAGCATTTTAAAAAATTACAAATGGAAATTAACGCCTTTTTTACACTTTGATGTCAACAGGGCAATTTCAAAAAGATCCCAGTTTTTAAACTTAATAAAGTAGCAATTTCATCATGTATATTAACGATTTTCAAACTTCAGGGAATTAAAGAAAAGTTTGGCCTCACCTCAAAGATTCAGATTCAGCTGATCTACAAAAAGACCTAGATATCTCAGTGTATATTTAATAATTCTGTTGTAAGTAGACCTCTCATCATATCCTATCTAGCACTACTATATAATGTAAAGACAACTAAAATGTTAACTCAGAAGTTCCTTTAAACATAAAATTTATTGGTGTACAATATACCATCATACACTTCTGTAAAAGGTCTGAAAATATATTCTGCACATTCTTCACTCTAAATTCATCCAAACATCATCTACTGTCCTGTTTTTGGTGTCAGCAACTTCGAGTTCAAGGGACACAAAAGATGACTTTGAGTGGCATGAATGGTTATCTAAGGCAAAACTGAGAAGCAGCCAATAACTCTGACTTTACCACTTGCTACATTAGGGTGTCCAATAAAGGAGCACCCTATCTAACTTCCTTATCTACTGGCATGGCTTCAATGCTCACCTTTATGTAAATAACTCACAAATCTCTATCACTACCCCTCAGCTCTTTCCTGATTCATAGATCCAACTGCCTATATCATATCTTTTTAAAAAAATATGTTTTTATTGATTTCAGAGAGAAAGGGAGAGGGAAAGAGAGAGAAACATCAATGATGAGAGAGAATCATTGAATGGCTGCCTCCCGCACGCCCCCTACTGGGATCGAGCTCACAACCTGGGCATGTGCTGTTGACTGGAATCAAACCCAGGACCCTTCAGTCCACAGGCCGATGTTCATTCTATCTACTGAGCCAAACCAGCTAGGACCCTATGTATATATCATATCCTTACATGGAGATAATGCTAATCTCATATCACATGAGTCTAAGACAGTACTCATTATACGCTCTCCACAATCTAACCTCCAAATTTTTCCTCTTCCTGTTCCCTATTCATGGCTCTCCATCCAACCAGTCTCTCACACTCCTATATACTCCCTAAAATCCCATACCTCTCATTAAAATTCTTTAAATAATCTACAATTTCTTTCTCTCACAGCTCAAATTCTACCAGCAAATGTCTGATATCTGTTCTTTATATTAACTCTGTCCTAGTAAATGTCCTCATTATCTCTTGCCTAGACTACTACATCGGACTACTAGTTAACATCCTTCATCTCAATCCAATCCATTCTGCTGCTTTGGGATAACTTTCCAAAATCAAATTTTGAGCATCTTTTCTTTACTCAATAACTTTACAGTTTCACAATGTTCAGAGAATAAAGGCCAATCTCCTTAGTATGCTATTAAAGATTTTCAACAATCTGATTCAATTTTATCTTTTCACCCATTAACTTACCTCCACCAAAACTTATGTTCCAAATAATTCTCAAAAGAATCTCTGAACTTTTAGGTTCCTCTGTACCTGAAATGGTACCTCCCCTCTCATCAAAACTGCTATTCAGACTTAAACATTCAAATTAAAAGGCATCTCTCTTCATGTAACTCTTCCAAGTTAGAATTTACTGTTCTATCTTTAGGCCCTCCAACACACACTGATTTTTTAATTTTATTATTATTTTTTAAATTTTTTAAATAATTTTTATTTCTTAAGGTATTACAAAGAGTATTACATATGTCTCCTTTTTCCCCCCCTTGACATTCCCCCGGCCTCCCCTACCCCCCAGTGTCTTGTGTCCATTGGTTATTCTTATATGCATGCATATAAGTCCTTCGGTTGATCTCTTAACCCCCCCCCAAACTCTCCCCAGGCTTCCCACTGTAGTTTGACAGTCTGTTCAATACTGCTCTGCCTCTGCATCTACCCCTGTTCATCA
>NW_005357232.1:69870-80128 GCF_000412655.1 Myotis brandtii
TCCCATGTGATACTGGATCTGGTGGGCCTGCCTGTGCGTTTGCTGGTACAGTGGTTCCACGTCGCCGGCCCAGCCGTGTCCGGCTCCGGCTTCCTCCAAACCTGTTTCTGCTTCTTTATTGTGTCCCTTATGTATGCGAGGAGTTGAAATCTGCATTCTGCTGGGCTGGGCTGCAAAAGTGTTGGTGGTTCTCTTTGTGTCATTAGCACAGCTTGGTTGAGGATGTAATTTGAGTAGGGCGGGGTCCCCGGGAATCACCAGGGCGGGGCCAAGGGCAATGGCGTCTCCGCTTCTACTAGCCACTCTGCAACCCAGCAACTCGCGTCCCCGAGTGCTGGCGAGCAGTTCTGTGAGACAGCCACTCTCGCTCTCCAGGTCTCTCCGGGTCATTGCAAGGCCGTCCCGCTTCTCTCCGTAGGGGTCTGGGAGCTTAGTATCCCGCCCCAACCACGCTCAGTGGATTTGATAGTCCGCCTCCCCTTCTGGTTGAAAAAAACTGTGCATCCAGTTGCAGCCAGCCTGGCACGCGATTCCGTACCTCCGTTCTTGGAGCCTCTGCACAACCTACTCAGTCTCAATGCTCTTCTTTCTTTCCTTCCAGTTGTAGAGCTTCCACAGGCTAGCTTTCCCATGGTTCTGAATGACAGCTGTTTCTTTTATAGTTGGTAGTCTCGATGTTGTTGTGGCAGACAACACGCACAGGTCTGTACCTTACGCCGCCATCTTGGTTCCTCTAGCTAGCATTCTTTACAATTTATAAAAGACCATATGACAGTACCACATATCACATTTATGCTTGTGAAAGTACCCATGCTTAAGCTGTTATACTTCTGTGATCCTGAGTTACTTCATACCCTGTTAAAATTTTTCATTTTTCTCTACTGCTAGACTTTATTGTCATATCTATTAAAACCAAACTGGAAGGGCAAATGTACACACACAATTTCTTTTAATCTTGATGTACTCTTGTAAGCAAATACACACCATGCTACATTTGTTTTTTGCTAAAATTATGAGTTAATCTTGTCATCCAAAGATAGATAACAAGATCTGTAACAGCCACCCACTAAATTTTTTTTTTGCCAGCACAATGAATGAAGAAATCTTTAAAGCTCAACTGCTTCAATCTCTCTTTCTGCACTAAAATAGAGTTTTTTATTCTTCTCTAAAACAGAGTTTTTAGGCAGGGAGGGAAGGAGAAAAATTAAGAGTGATCAGCACGAAGGTCAGTTAAACAGATTAAGAGTCAATAATTAAACCAAAGGTAAATTAGAATTCTTTAGCTCAAGCACCTCCCTGGAATTGTCCATAAGGCTTCAGAAGATTCCAAACTCAAATTTAGGAAACATTAATCAATTTTATAACCTTATTTTTCTTTTTAAAAAAATACTTTTATTGATTTCAAAGGGGAAGGGAGAGGAAGAGGGAGATAGAAACAATGATGACAGAGAATCATTGATCGGCTCCTCCTACATGCCCTCTACTGGGGATTGAGGCAGCAACCCAGGCATGTGCCCTGACCGGGAATCGAACTGTGACTTCCTGGTTTATGGGTTGACACTCAACCACTGAGCAACACTGGCCAGGCTAACCTTATTTCTTAAAAAGTTCACAATTTAGGATGAAAATCAATGTCCCATGTAGTGACATGATATACTGTCATTTCAATTAATCTACTCAAGTTCTACTGAAATACTGCCCTGCCATTGAAAAAGTGTCACTTTAAACTGCCTTTCTTGAAAAATAAGAACATTATAAATGAAGACCATAAGCCTTTTTAAACTACTGCCTACCTTTTCCAATGACTCTTTAAAAATAAGCCCTGATCACTACTTTAATCAATTCAATACTCACATCTTGATTATATTCCAAGAAGACATGGAAATTTAAATCTTTTCTCAAAATAGGATGTGCTGCCACACGACACAGGAATACTTCATGCATTGCAACAGTCTTCTTGAATATTGCCAAGTATTCACTAGAAACAATACACAAAATTAAAGGTAAAACACTGCATCATTTAGAAAATCATCTGCATATTTTCAGCAAGTAATCTTTAAATTATTCTAAATGCAAAATTAGAGATACAATCCAAGTAAACAAAGGTTTTAGTTGAATTGTTAATATATAAAACCCAGCTCTGAAAAGACTTCATGCTAGTTAATAGTACTTATTATAGTTAAATGTTAATATTTTTGGTTTTATGAACCTTTCTTCCTATGCAAGTTGATTTTAAAGATAACTATAGGGATGTTTGTTTTCAGCTTCAGAGAAAGTATACTACAAATTATTGGGTACAATTTTACTGATTCAATTTCTAGATTTAATTAATACTTTTAAACACCTTCATATAAAAAAATATCAAAACCCAAATCTAAGTAAGCATATTTTCAACATTAATACATATTTTCTTCTAATGACCCAGAAACACAAGAAAGAAACACACCACACAGAGACTAATTTTTACCATTACATCGAAGAACTGTGTTTAAAATATTTTAATATCAGTGAATCATAGCGATCATACAGTAATACATGTCAGTTTGAAGAAAAAAAAAAACACTTAAGGAAAAGGCCCAATATTCTTGCTTCAACTACGTGCAAGGAGGATAAGTTTTACATACCAGCAAACCAGCAGGACCAGTGTTGGGAGAAGTTTGATCTCTGTGAGGGTAGTCATTCAGTGAAGACAAAAAAGAAGGATGCAGAGGATGGAGGTAGCAGTAGAATAAACCCAAGGTTCTCTGTTATCCAACCCCTAACCAGACCACAAAAGAATCATGATCAGGGCCACTGGAAAACCACAGATTCTTCAATATTAATGTGCTCTGCTAATTTCCAGTTTTCAGTCTTATAAACTATAAAACTATGTATCTTCTATCAGACTATTTGCTTGCACCCAGCATTGACAGAATTCTTAAAATATCTGTCATCATATACTTTGACAAAGAAGAGCTACTTTGCAATTTATCTTGTCAAGAACTTAGTATTCTGAAAAGGACTCTAGCAGCAGTGTGAATATATGCTTATAACTGAATCTAAGTGGAAGAGGAGGAAGGAAAAGCATGAAGGGGAGAAGTAACCAGAAAAAGAATGATGAGGGGGATGACAATGCAAGAAAAATTATTTCCTTGTAAGATTCTCAAAATACAGAAAAACAATATACAGCAAATCCAAAATTACTTCAAATATTTAATAAAAGGGAAAGTATTTTGTATTTTCAACAAATATGTTAAAAATGAAATGGAAAGCCCAGCCAGTGTGGCTCAGTGGTTGAGTGTTCATCTATGAACCAGGAGGTCATTGTTCGATTCCAGCCTGGGCACATGTGAAGGTTGTGGGCTTGATCCACAGTGTGTGGGGCGCATGTAGGAGGCAGCCAATCAATGATTCCCTCTCATCATTGATGTTTCTCTCTCTCTCTCTCTCCCCCCGCTTCCTCTCTGAAATCAATAAAAATTTTTTAAAAAAGGAAATATCTCAAATTTTCAAAGATTTAATACATTTCTAGTATATATGGAGCTAATTATTATATAACAAAAAACATTTTTAAACTACTCTTTTGTTACTTTCCTCCTATTTTATTCTCTTCAGCCAGAAGCTATAGGCAGAGAAGAAGGGAGAAATCTGTCTCTCACATGCACACACACTTAAAAAAAGAACAGGATATGTGCAGAATTGCTCAGTGAATACTTCTATGAGAAACAGAAATTTTGGTAGTATGCACATGTCGAAAAAAGATCACCAGGTTGCCCTAGCCGATTTGGCTCAGTGGACAGAGCACTGGCCTACAGACTGAAGGGTCCCTGGTTCAAGTCTGGTCAAGGGCACATGCCCGGCTTATAGGCTCGATCCCCAGTGGGGGGTGTGCAGGAGGCAGCTGATCAATGATTCTCTCTCATCATTGATGTTTCTATCTCTCTCTTCCTACCTCTCTGAAATCAATAAAAATATATTTTTTAAAGAAATCACCAAGTTGCTAATGACTAAGACCTTATAAATAAAAAACTAGTTTATTCTGCTTTAAAAAGTCATTATTTTTCATAAAGTTTTGAACCCTCCATTACTAATTTTCAGTTCTGTTTGAACCATTAATTTAAAGAATTTTACAATGTAGACAATTATTCTATAATTTTCCTGTAGGCTCTGATCATGACTGTTAACACTGGTTGTGTGACTTAAACTTGCATCTTCCAGAAAGGGTCACTGTAGTGAAATGATTAAAAGGATGGGATATTGGAGAGCACACACACACACAAAAATAAATAAAATTAAAAAGGGGATTAAAACAAGCACAATTAACAAAAGCAACAAAAATCACATACGCTTCCAGTTCCTGTTTCATCTTTGTGAATTCCTCCTTTGTCATGGACCCTTCTCCTTCGCCAAGCTTCTGTAGTTTTTCCCTTGAGGCATCAAAATCAGGTCTTGGTGGTGCTGGTGGGATCTGTAATAGAACCAAATCACTAACTTTAAAGACTATTTTATTTCTTGCAGCAGTTGTACTATAGCCACCATAAAAGACTGTGAATTAGAAGTGGGCACCAGTAATATCCCAAGTCAGGTTAGAGAATTTTATTAGGTCTAGAAATTCAAATCCTTGAAACCATTTATACCAAGAAAGAAATATAGCAGGGCATTATTTTCTAGTATTATCTGTCTCTCACATGCACACACACTTAAAAATAAGAACAGGATATATGCAGAATTGTGGGAGACAGCACAGTAGTTCATATAGGTACATAAAGCTCTGATTACACACTAAGTAAATATGTATAGCAAATATGCATATCATTTTCAAAAGGATGTAAATGGTATAATACAAATACATTTTTTTCCTTTCTTTTTTTAAAAAAATATATTTTATTGATTTTTTACAGAGAGGAAGGAAGAGAGATAGAGTGTTAGAAACATTGATCAGCTGCCTCCTGCACACTCCCCACCGGGGACGTGCCCGCAACCAAGGTACATGCCCTTGACCGAAATGGAACCTGGGACCTTTCAGTCCACAGGCCGATGCTCTATCCACTGAGCCAAACCGGTTACGGCACAAATACATTTTTTAAATTAATGAATTCATAGTACCTTTATGCTATTCTGTGTTTTTAAAAATTAATGAATGCTAACAGTAAGATCAAGCAAGGGATGTTAAAGTGGGTTCCTGGATTGGAGCAGTGTACTAGAAGCAGAAAACACTGGCTTAAAAACAGGAAGATAACAAGACACACTAATCTCATTCTATTCACCCACAGTAAGGGGGTAAATAAGCACTTACCTTAACTGGAAGAGAAATATCATTCAAGAAAGGGTATAAGAAAAAAGGAGGAAGGGCCTGTAAGAACTGTTAAGGGGAAATGATGGAAATTAAAGAGAGCAGGTAAGATACAAGGGAGAAAAATTAAGTAAGGGAAAAGTTAAATAAAAATGACTGCAAGAAAATGATTATATCAAGGAAAACAATAGGGGAAGAAGCATCAAGTATAGTCAAGCACATGTTTGTTCATGTTTGCACATGGCATCTACTATGTGCCAGGCATGATGCGGAGCAATGGACATATAAAAATATGTCCAATCTTGATCTTTGAGGAGTATTTAGTCTCTAGAAGGAGAAAGTAGTAAGAAAACGCTATCAGACAAGAAGATGAGAGGGGAAAAAGGTGGAAATAGGACAGGAAGAGAAAGAGGAGCTTCCAGGTTGGTGAACATATTGACATGCTGGGAAGGGGAAGGAGGGGCACCTAGAGAGGGCCTGAAAGCTCTGTGCCCACCCCACATCCCCATACCTTGTCCTCTAGATGTCTTCCATTTGGTTGTTCCTGAGTTGTTGTATACTTTCTATAAACTGGTAATTGTAAACAACAACAACAACCTCCAAAAGAATGCACTGCCAATTGTAGAAAGGGAAGCAAATGACTGAGGAGTGGTCATGAGGATGAAGATGGAATCAGGTCAGGATGATTTCAATGGCATTTGAGTGTGGTTAACAGCTAAGGCACAACATATGGTACATATTTAAATTAGATAACCTCTTAAACAGCCTCCAACTCTAAATTTAATCTACCTACCTAAGGGTTCAAAACTAGTATGGTTTGTAACACCCCCTTAATGAATCCCTAGGACAAGCCCATTACAATTCCAATATACAGTAAGAATTTAAGTTTAAATAAGGTAGCATAACATATCCACACTCCCAAACAAGACAATTGAGAATTAAAGGTGGTAACCAATTAGGTTTTGTAACTGGCAATTTTTGAAAATTACATTACTTCATTAAAAATGCTAAATAAGATTTCAACACAAAGTATCTAAAACACTCCTAAAAATGGGATTAAAATGGAACCTCAACACTTACAATGTAACCTGCATAGTCTTCATTTTCAACAAAGGAATCATGAAGCCAGATAAATTCCTCATGTTGTCGAACGACGGAAAACTCATTTTGTTTAAAATTTGGCAATGAACTCTGCAAAGATAGAAATTCTCTTGAATAAAAATAAAAATTACATTAAAAAGCTTTTAATAAACATTTCACCATTACTTAAAAAGTTATTCATTACTAGATATCAAACTCAACTATGCAAACAAAAGGAAATAGATCTACAATCTGAAAATGTGCCTGAAAGCTGAAATTTAAAATGAAAATAATTCATAAGACAGCAATTTGATTAACTAAAGGAACACAACAAAACTAAAAACAGCACTGACAATATAATAAAAGCCCAGCAACTGAAACAGCAGAACAATCAGAATCACAGATCAGAACGACCATGGCCCCTTGCCCCGGCTGGCCCCGCCACCCAGCTAGCGGTTAGGGGCGATGAGGCAGGCAGGCGAGTGGTTAGGGGGGATGAGGCAGGCAGGCAGGCAGAGGCAGTTAGGGGCGATGAGGCAGGCAGGCAAGTGGTTAGGGGCGATGAGGCAGGCAGGCAAGTGGTTAGGGGCGATGAGGCAGGCAGGCGAGTGGTTAGGGCCAATGAGGCAGGCAGGCAAGTGAGTAGGGGTGATGAGACAGGCAGGCAGAGGTGGTTAGGGGCGATCAGGCAGGCAAGATGAGTGGTTAGGGGCGATCAGGCAGGCAGTCAGGCAGAGTTGTTAGTGGCGATCACGTAGGCAGGCAGAGTGGTTAGGGGCAATCAGGCAGGCAGGCAGACGCGGTTAGGGGAGATCAGGCAGGCAGGCTAGCAGATAGGGGCCAGTGGTCCAAGATTGCAAGAGGGATGTCTGACTGCCAGTCGGACATCCCCCAAAAGGTCCCAGATTGCGAGAGGATGCAGGCCAGGTTGAGGCCCCTCCCCCTGCCCCATGCACGAATTTCATGCACCAGGCCTCTAGTATATTAATAAAAGTCTAGAGAAAATTAAATTTGCATTATGTCTAGGTCCTATGATTCATTCTTTTTGTGTGTATGTGTGTTCCAATAAAACTTTATTTATAAAAACAGGAGGTAAGCTAGATTTGGCCTGAGGACCCTAATTTGATGAGTCATCATCTATAGTAATATCTTTACATATCTTCTCTCTCTTCACAATAGGTTGCCAAAGGAGTGAAGTGAATAAATCACATTCAGAAGAACACACCTTTTCACAGGAAGTACAGACTAATGCGGGAAACATCATGTTGACCCTTTAACCATCACAAACTCTACTACATGTCAATGACAATTGAGAGGTGTTTGCTTAGGGAAGAAAGTTCTTCTATTAGTATAATATGTGTGCGCTGTGTCTACATATTCAAACACTGAGAATTTTACTACAAGCTCCATCTCTATGCAAATGGCATTGTTTTGTTTTTTTCAACTACTCATGTTGTAAGTCACTTTTAATTCCACACCCGAGGATATGTTTTTATTGATTTTTTTTTTCCAGAGAAAGAAATAGAGGGGTTTGGGGAGGGAGGGAAGGAGATACCCAAGGAAGAAGCATCAATCTGTTGCCTCCTGACTGGGGATCAAACCCAAAACCTTTTAGTGTATATGGAACTATGCTCCAACTAACTGGCCACCAGGCTAGGGTGTAAGTCACCTTTCATAGTCTGTGTAAAACTCACCCGGCCAGTGTGGCTCAGTGGTTGAGCATTGACCTATGAACTAGGAGGTTACGGTTTGATTCCCCGTCAGGGCACATGCCCGGGTTGTGGGCTTGGTCCTCAGTGTGGGGTCTGCAGGAGGCAGCTGATCAATGATTTTTTCTATCTCTGATGTTCCCTATCTCTCTTTCCCTCTCCCTTCCTTTCTGAAATCAATAAAAATATTTAAAAAAAAATATATTTTATTGATTTTTTACAGAGAGGAAGGGAGAGGGATAGAGAGTTAGAAACATCAATGAGAGAGAAACATCAATCAGCTGCCTCCTGCACACCCCCTACTGGGGATGTGCCTGCAACCAAGGTACATGCCCTTGACCGGAATCGAACCTGGGACCCTTCAGTCCGCAGGCTGACGCTCTATCCACTGAGCCAAACCGGTTAGGGCAAAATATTTTTTTGAAAAATAAAATAAAAACATGCTTTAAAAATTGCGTAAAAGCATTCTAATTAGATATACACATGTATGTTTTAGTTCCCTCCACAAACATGATTTATATACATAATGTTGAGAAATCTTAAGAGGCAAACTCCTCAGCAAATTAGCAAATTCTTAAGTGTATCAAATACAATGCAAGATTGAAACCTAGTTAAAATCTTAGAAATGTTGTAGTCCCTTTAGGGAGAAAAAAAGTCATTATGTTATAGTGTGTGTGTCTGCTTATTACTGTGAGTCACTTGGTTTTGACTACTCATGCAATTCATATAGTGGATTTTGTTAGTGCTGTGCACTAAATATTCCTAGCATATAGCAGAATTGCACTCTGTGCCCCCTTTAAAGAAAAAAAAAAAGAACTTTAAATTTCATTTTTCAATTACTGTTTACATTCATTATTATTTTACATTAGTCTCAGGTGTATAGCCTAGTGGTTAAACAATCATATATACTTTACAAAGTGTTCCCCCCAATATTTTTAGTGCCCACCTGGCACCATACATATTTATTACAATATTATTGACTATACTAGAGGCCCAATGCACGAAATTCATGCAAGGGGCTCGGCCCTCGCAGCCCTGGCTTCATCTGGAAGGTTGTCCGGAAGGTTGTTCAGCTGTCCGATCTAATTAGCATAGTACACTTTTTTAAAAAAAATATATTTTATTGATTTTTTACAGAGAGGAAGGGAGAGAGATAGAGAGTTAGAAACATCGATGAGAGAGAAACATCGATCAGCTGCCTCCTGCACATCTCCTACTGGGTAAGTGCCCGAAACCCAGGTACATGCCCTTGACCGGAATCGAACCTGGGACCTTTCAGTCCGCAGGCCGACACTCTATCCACTGAGCCAAACCGGTTTCGGCAGTACACTTTTATTATTATAGATTTCCTATGCTGTACTTTTACACCCCCATAACTATTTTGTAACTACCAATTTGTACTTAATCCCTTCACCTTTTCACAAAGTCCCTCAACTCTCATTTGCTATGGCAACCATCAGTTTGTTCTCTGTTTGAGTCTCTTTCAATTTTTGTTTGCTTATTTTTTTCTTTAGATTTCACATATAAGTGAAACCATATGTGACTTATTTCTCTGACTTATTTCATTTAGCACAATACCCTCTAGGTCCATCCCTGCTGCCACAAATGGTTAAGATTTCATTCTTTTTATGACTCATTCTTAATGTTAATCTTTAAAAAACACATTTCCTAAAAAAAAAAAAAAAATCCCATTTACTATTGCAACAAAAATTAAGATACCTAGGAATAAACTTAACTAAGGAGGTGAAAGACCTGTACTCCGAAAACTACAGGACACTGAAAAAAGATAGAGCAAGATATAAACAAGTGGAACAATATAAATATACCATGTTCATGGATTGGTAGAATCAACATAATTAAAATGTCCATACTACCCAAAGCAATCTATAGATTCAATGCAATTCCCATTAAAATACCAACAGCATATTTTACAGAGCTAGAATAAACTCTGCAAAAATTTATATGGAATAAAAAAGAACCTGAATAGCCGCAGCAATCCCGAGAAAGAACAAACTTGGAGGGATCACAATACCAGATATCAAGCTATGTATGTTACAAAGCCACTGTTCTCAAAACTGCCTGGACCCCCGGTGAGGTTGAAACAGCCCCGGTGAGGTCGGGACGACCCCGGTGAGGTTGAAACGGCCCCGGTGAGGTCGGGACGGCCCCGGTGAGGTTGAAACGGCCCCAGTGAGGT
>NW_005357232.1:81474-88215 GCF_000412655.1 Myotis brandtii
CAACCAAGGTACATGCCCTTGACCGGAATCGAACCTGGGACCCTTGAGTCTGCAGGCCGGCGCTGTATCCATTGAGCCAAACCGGTTAGGGCAATAGACACTTTTTGAAAGTGGATATACAGAAGGCCAAGAGACATAGGAAAGAATGTTCAAAGTCACTAATCATCCAAGAGATGCAACTCAAAACAATGATGAGATACCATCTCACACCTGTCAGAATGGCTATCATCAACAAATCAACAAACAAGTGCTGGTGAGGATATAGAGAAAAAGGAACCCTCATACACTGCTGGTGAGAATGCAGACTAGTGCAGCCACTATGGAAAACAGTATGGAGTTTCCTCAAAAGAATTAAAATTGGAACTCCCATTTGACCCAGTGATCCCACTTCTATGAATATATCCCAAGAACTTAGAAACACCAATCAGAAAGAATATATGCACCCCTATGTTCATAGCAGCACAATTTACAATAGCTAAGATTCAGAAACAGCCTAAGTGCCCATCAGCAGATGACTGGATTAAAAAACTGTGGTACATCTACACAATGGAACACTACGCTGCTGTAAAAAAGAAAGAACTCTTACCATTTGCAACTCTAGGATGGACCTAGAGAGCATTATGCTAAGCGAAATAAGCCAGTTGGAGAAAGATAAATATCTCAAGATCTCACTCATTTCTGGAATGTAATGAACAACATAAACTGATAAATGAAAATAGATACAGAGCCCTAGCTGGTTTGGCATTGGCCTGCAGACTGAAGGGTCCCCGGTTCGATTCCAGGGGCACATGCCCAGGTTGCAGGCTCGATTCCCAGTGTGAGGTGTGGAGGAGGCAGCCGATCAATGATTCTCTGTCATCACTGATGTTTCTCTCTCTCTCCCTCTCTCTTCCTCTCTGAAATCAATAAAAATATATTTAAAAAAAATAGTTACAGAGACACAGAGCATTGAACAGACCATCAAAGCTCAGGGGGAAGGCAGGGGAGAGGGTAGGTGGGGTAAGAGATCAACGAGAGGACTTGTATGCATGCATATAAGCACAGCCAATGGACACAGACAGTAGTGGGGTGAGGGCATGTGCTGGGGGGCGGGAGAGGTCAATGGGGGGAAAAGGAGACATATGTAATATTTTCAACAATAAAGAATTAAAAATAAAATACATTTCCCGGGAAACCATAAAAATTCTAGAAGAATCCAAAGGCAACAAAATCTCAAGACATATGCCGAAGCAATTTCTTCACTGATACAGCTCCTAGGGCACTTGAAACTAAAGAGAAAATGAACAAATGGGACTACATCAAAATAAAAAGCTTCTGCACAGCAAAAGAAACCATCAACAAAACAACAAGAAAACCCACTGCGTGGGAAAACATATTTGCCAACGTCATATCTGATAAGGGCCTAATCTCCAAAATTTATAGGGAACTCATACAACTTAACAAAAAGAAGATAAACAATCCAATCAAAAAATGGGCAAAGGACCTAAATAGACACCTTTCAAAAGAGGACATTCAGAAAGCCAAGAGACATATGAAAACATGCTCAAAGTCACTAATCATCCGAGAGATGCAAATCAAAACAACAATGAGGTACCATCTCACACCTGTCAGAATGGCTATCATCAACAAATCAACAAACGACAAGTGCTGGAGAGGATGTGGAGAAAAAGGAACACTTGTGCACTGCTGGTGGGAATGCAGACTGGTGCAGCCACTATGGAAGACAGTATGGAGTTTCCTCAAAAAACTGGAAATGGAACTCCCATTTGACCCTGTGATCCCACTTCTAGGAATATATCCCAAGAAACCAGAAACACCAATCAGAAAGGATATATGCACCCATATGTTCATAGCAGCACAATTCACCATAGCTAAGATCTGGAAACAGCCTAAGTGCCCATCAGTAGATGAATGGATTAGAAAACTGTGGTACATCTACACGATGGAATACTATGCTGCTGTAAAAAAGAAGGAACTCTTACCATTTGCAACAGCATGGATGGAACTGGAGAGCATTATGCTAAGTGAAATAAGCCAGTCAATGAAGGAAAAATACCACATGATCTCACTCATTCATGGATAATAAAGACCATTACAAACTTTTGAACAATAATAGTAAGATACTGGGGGGTAGGGGAGGCCAGGGGATTGTCAAGGGTGGGGAAAAAAAGGGGACATATGTAATACTCTTTGTAATACTTTAAGCAATAAAACAATTAAAAAAAATACATTTCCCTAAAACATTTTTGTGAAAATAGCACCAGTGAATTATAAATGAAAATAAAAACACACACACAAAAAGAGTTTCATTCTAACTATGTTCAAAACCAAAGTTCTAGTCAATATATTATTACATATGTAACATTAGCACAATAAATACCTAAAATAATACAAGCACAAAATCATTTACCTTTGTGTGAACAGTGAATTTGACTTTATCTCTTTCACTAAGAGCATCAGAAATGTCCACTTGCAGAGCAGCATCACTTTGAAGATCTACATTTATTGCTTTAAGCTAGAAAAAGAAAATAATACCTTAATAAAAATTCTGTGGGCTTTTATATTATTTCATTCTTCTCCCAGATAATTAGATAATGCAAAAACAAAACTAAAGTAACAAAATACTTTTAAATCTAAAAAATACTCAATTTCATTTAATCTACATACATATTTTGGGGCAGTTACTTTGGGCATGCTATTATCCTAACTAATTTTCATCTATACCATTCAACTATGCTTCGTATGAGTTAATGTATTAACTATAATTGATTCTTTAATTTCACCCCAAAAGTATACTGTCTTCCAAGAAGATGTTTCATTAAAATTCAAATGTTTTAAAATTAAGGAATGTACCCACCTTTAAGAACAAGAAAAATAAAATGGCCATAATTTTAACTCTATTATTTTAATTCAAGAATACACAATGAAACTATTAAGTGTAGTTAAATATATTACAGATATGAAAAGTGCTAAAAAATGCTAACATACAGCACTCAATTCCTGTGATATAATTTCACATCTTATTCTGCAAGCTTTAATACATTAGAAGAATTGGATATGCTCTCCATTTACTTGTCTATTCATTTTATTTTTAATCCTCATCTGATGATATGTGTGTGTGTTTTTTTAAATCGATTCTTAGAAACAGGAAGGGAGAGAAACATTGATTGGCTGTCTCCTGTACACACCCTGACCCGGGATCGAACCTGATACCTAGGTATGTGCCTTGGTCGGAAATCAAACCTGCAACCTTTTTTTTTAGTGTATGGGACGACATTCCAACTGACTAAGCCACCGGGCCAGGGCTCCACTAACAATTCTTAAGTTTCATTAATTTTTCTTCCCCTTTAAACAAATAAGCATTCTAACATGGCTGGGAAGTTTGGAGACTTACAAAAGAATCAAATACACTAAAAGAGAAAATAAATCTCAGCCAGATGCAAAGATATGAAATATTTAAAGTCTAATTAACTAACCTACTTCAAATACTCTACTTGTAAAACCCAGAACTTACTTTGCCAATCTCACTTAGTCATTAGCATTTCAAATTTACAATGTAAATGGAAAAAATGCTGGAAACAAAATTGTTTGTACTTTAGAATTACAATTACAATTATATTTTAAAAAGTCCTATTAATAAAAGCATAATATGCAAATCAACCAAACGGTGGAATGACTAGTTGGCAGGGGGCAGGGCCAGCGAGCAGGCAGCGCCAGGCCAGCCAAGGTGTGTGCCAGTGGGCAGAGGGAGGGGACGGTGATCGGTGATGGGGGGGGGGTGGTGGTGGCGATCAGCTGTGGCAGAGGGGCGATTGTGGGGGCAGGGCTGGCTGCACGCTGGCCAGGGTCGTCCCCTGATAGGCCCGCCCAGTAGCCTCCCGCAGAGGGAGTCCACCAGTGGTGGTGGTGGCAGCTGAGGCTGTGGAGGAGCAGGGCTGGCCTGGTTGCCTCCCACAGAGGGAGGCCAGACAATGGCTTAGGCCCGCTTCCCCCCAGCCCTGAGGGACTCCCCGAAGTGCATGAATTTTCGTGTGCCGGACCTCTAGTGTATACATAAATGGTTTATAAGAAATACAACAAAATGTGAATAGCAGTGAATTTTCTTTACCAATATATATTCTTTTATTCTCCCAATTTTCCAAAATATGCATGTATTACTTTTATAAATAGGCAAGAAGTAAACCCTCTTTAAATAGAAATTCTGTAATTTATTAAAAGATAAATTTTATGAAGTTTTTCATTAAATAGGGTTGTTTAACTTTATTAGTAATGAAAAAAGTAACATTACTATTTCATTTTTGCACTATTGGTTCTAGACTGAGTAGACATATTTTTAAAAATAGCCTAGCTGGGAGTAAGCTCTCGCCTTTCCCTTCCCCTTCTTCTTTCCCTCAGGCTCTTTACCTTAGCCATTCTCTCTCCCGAGCTCAGAGGACCTTTCTTTTGCTTCTGTAACTTGTTTTCTGATCCTACACAGCCCAGCTGGCTCACTTCTACTACCTCTGTAACTTTCTAAATAAATTTTTCTTGTAATTTGGAGGAAAAAAACCTCTCTATGGGACTCTCATGTGCAGTAAGAATTGAGAACCACTAGACTAGATCAGCAATTTCAACCGGTATACCAAAAGAATTAAAAAAAAAAAAAAAATAGCCTAGCTGGTGTGGCTCAGCAGTTGAGTGTCAACCTATGAACCAGGAGGTCACAGTTTAGTTCCCAGTCAAGGCACATGCTGAGGCTACAGGCATGCAGGAGGCAGCCAAGCGATGATTCTCTCTCATCATTGATGTTGTTCTCTCTCTTCCTCTTCCTTCCTCTTTGAAATCAATAAAAACATATTTAAAAAAATACCATTGCATAAAATCGAACTTGAGATTCATAGAACAAATTAATCACTATTTAAATTGCATGAAACTATTTATGATGGCAGTTAATAAAAACTTTACTGATAACTTTAATAAGATTATTAAGTTAAATTTCAATTAGTAATCATATTTTTAAGTTTATGCTATAAATATACATAAAACCATTTAATAATGTTTTAAAATTGTTACTATACTCAATGCTACATGTAGCCCACTGACTGACAAAGAAAATGAAATTAAAAGTTGCCTTGAATTACTATGAAGTTTTCTTTTTCCAATTATCTCACTGCCTTTGCAATATTGGAAACATTAGAGAATACTTTGTTCTTTGGTTTTCTTATTTCTATTCAGCCTTATTTAGGTCTTCATATTGCCCTTTCTACCTTTTCTCCAATCCCTTACCATATTTTAGTTTAAGAAACCTGTTTCCTTTTTTCTATTTACTCACATTCAGGCCACTTTAAAAATGTTTAGAAGAATGAATAATGGCTCCCCCCAAAATATCTACATACAAATCCCTGGAACATGTGGATGTTACATTATATGGTAAAGAAGGACTTTTGCAGGTGAAATTAAATTAAGATTTGGGGATGGGGAGATGATCCTGGATTATAAAACTAGGCAATATAATGAAATCACCTCCCTCAAGTAATCCCCCCACATCACTACAAAAATTTCATTGAAAGCTAATCATTAGCTATTTCTTTAATTCTAGATGCATGTTTTTTACATTTTAACATATCTGAAATAAGAATGCCTTGCAACTGATGACAAATTACAGTTTAACTGGCATTTTTTTTTCTTAGTGGTATATAAATGAAAATGTATCTTCCAATCAATTGTACCCTAGATTTGATAAAATATCATGTTGTAAATTTGCTAAATACATAGAATGTATGGCAGATTTTCTTCTTTGTTTAAAGAAAAGTCCAGTAATTTTAGAGTGTGTTTATTAGGGGAAAGAATCAAAGCAAACAACTTGTGATTCAGCAAGTGTGTCTGAGGAAATGCTAATTAGTCTACATTCACTGGTTTAATCCTTATCTGGTCAATAAACATTGTACTTTCTTTTGTCAAATAATAACTAGGTTAAACATTTGTCAAGAAATTTGTCATGGTCAAGAAAAAGACTAGAAGATAAAAAAGATTAAGCAACATCAATACATAATCATTAGAAAAATAATTTAAAGACCTATTGTTGACAAATTAATTCTCCACATATAAATATTTAGTAAAGAAGACATTCATTACTAGTTTACTACACTGGCTCATTTATAACAAAGTATCTACTTTAGAACCTAAAATATTAGTTGTTTATCTTTTGCCAGAAAAGCCAATGTATAGAGATGGGTGGATGAAGGAAGAGGAAATGAAGGAAAAAACTTTATTACAATAGTCTCTCAACTGGTCTCTTGCTTCTGCCCTTTCCCTTATTCAATCTACTAGTAGCCCGGTGCACGAAATTCGTGCACATTAAAAGGGAATTAATTAGCGGAGAGATATTAATATTGCCATTTGCCCTTTCTCTATAATAGAAGTGTGAGAGATGAAAGGAAATTAGTAAAATGTATATGAAAATAATATATAAATTTATTAATAAACAGTAACAAAAGGATATAACAACAACAGAGGCATGATATAAAAACGACAAAAACATATGAAAACAACAAAAACATGATATGAAAACAACAGTGATGTAAACAATGACTGATAAAGTGATTAAACTTATTCTAATATCTCCCTGTACACCACATTAAGAGTGAAAACACTTTCAGAGTGCTTGACTAATTTCCCTTGTGATGAAGTATTTAGAACTTTAACTGTAACGTCACATGCTCTTCAAACTCGAGAGAAAGCAACATATAACTGACCATGTGC
>NW_005357232.1:88643-95128 GCF_000412655.1 Myotis brandtii
TATTTTTAATATTATCTATAGATATAGTATTTCCAAAGGTAGCTTCAATAATAGATCTGTTACAAATCATTTCACAGGGGATTTCAATAATATCCATTCCTAAATGAAAACTGCTATCAAGTTTGCCATCTCCAAGTTTTACTAACCATCCACTCTAAGCAGAATCCTCTAATCTCATATTTGTTGTAAGAGACAAGTTTCTGAAGCATCCCCAAACATTGCAGTACTTTAAACTCGTTTGTACTATAGCCAATCCCATAGCAATTCAGTACAATACTGAGACATTGTCAAAAATCCTCTCCAAGAACTTTCCCACCATATACAACATTCAGACTCATAATTTCTCATAGTAATTTGTCTATGGTGTTTATAGCATGACTGGATGCCATGGTGCATTAATCAATAATGAGAAGTTGGGCCTTTTTAATAGTTTTAGCAACTTCACTCTTTATATTGAGTCTAGAAATTAAAGTTTCATTTAATGGAATCAGTAATTTATATTGGGAATGAAAGGTACTTCCACCGAGAAGTAAATCTGCAGCAATTCCTGTAGACGCTGTGGGTAAAACAGTACCACCACGACCTCTAAGATAATGTATTAAAACTTTATACAGATATGCAGGTGAATAGGATTCCTAGCTGGCAGGCCCCTGACAGCAAGCTGGCCACCTGTCGATTCTGTGAGGAATAGGGCTCCCTCCTCCCTCCTGTCAGGGTCCGAGGTGAAGGTGAATGGGGTTCCTGGCTGGCAGGCCACTGACAGCAAGCTATCCATTCCTTTTTTTTTTTGTTAGTCCTCACCCAAGGATCTTTTTCCATTGATTTTCAGAGAGAATGTAAGAGAGGGGGAGAGACAGAGAGAAACATTGATGTGAGAGAGACACATTGATTGGTTGCCTCCTGCATGCTCCTGCACCCCCCATCGGTGGGGCCAGCGATGGAGCCTGCAACTGAGGTACCTGCCTTTGACCAGAATTGAACCCAGGATGCTTCAGTCTGCAGGCCAATGCTCTATCTACTGAGCCAAACTGGCCAGGGCAGCCATTTTTTTTTTTTTTTAATTATATTTTTATTGATTTCAGAGAGGAAGGAAGAGGGATAGAAAAATCAACAATGAGAGAGAATCACTGATTGGTTGCCTCCTGCACACCCCATACTGGGGATTGTGCCCTGACCGGGAATCGAACTGGGACCTCCTGGCTCAACCACTGAGCCATGCCAGCTGGGCAGGGCAGCCATTCTTGATTAATAACTCCTAAATTATTATCTTAAACTCAGACCTCTTATTTTAAGTTCCCAATCACAATTTCAAGTTACCAACCAGACATATTCCCCTGGCTGTTTTCACTTATTAAACAACCTAGTATCTTCAATGTGCCAGCCACTATCCTAGGTGCTAGGAATAGAGCAATAAAAAGACACAATCCTAACCCATACAGACCTGACATTCTAGATTAGCAGGTAAGAGATTAGATGCCTCATAGGCACTTGAAAGCTAACATATCTGAAACCAAACTTATTATCTACCTTCTAACTCTGTTCTTCTATATATATATATTCCTCATTTTCTCCTTCTCCTCTGCCCAGCCCATGTATTTATTTAGTCACGATGCCTTGTCAATTCTATCTCCTAAATATCTCTTTGTTATGTCCCCTCCATCCTCTCTTCCACTGCCTTAGTTCCACCTCATCTGGCCTACTGCAATGATCTATTGATTGGTTTCTTTGCTTTCTGAAAGAGTCAATCTACCCCGCCCCCCACCCCGCCCCTCCCCTCCAATATCATAGTATTTGCAATGCTAATTTCACCTGGGCATAGGTCTTACCCAGGTTAAAATCCTTCAGGACTTCCCACTGCTTGGAGCCTTCATCATTATGTACTTTACACTCTACCTGTAGTATCCCTATCTACCCTGCTTCCGGTAAGAACAAGTGCTCCAGGTGGGACCAAATTATCTACATATATTAGCAAATTTTCCCACAAAATTCCTGATCAACATTTAAGGATTAGCTTATTTAGGTGATGGCATAATGGTTACCCCAGGACTTAGAGTTGGGCTGCCTGAGTTTGAATCTAGCTCATACTGGCTATGTGACCTTGGGCAAGCTAATTGTAAACCCCAGTTTTACTTTCCAAAGTAGGAATAATAGTAGCAGCTACTTCACAGGGATGAGAATTGAATCAATATATCAAAGTCCCTGGCAAGCAGTAAATGTTATATGTATATAGTTATCATTAGTTCTTCACTACTCCCCCTTCAACAAAGTTAAGCACTTACTCGTAAGTTCCTCATTATACTGATGGTCTCAGGGCAAAAACTTTCTCCTTTTCTCTGTCAACATTCATCTTCTTATCCTCTGCCAACACAATCTATGCCACATTTTTACCTAAAATAACTATCAATAAACGTGGAATGTATTCAAGCTAAATGCTGTGCAGGTACAAAAGAAAATGCAAATATCTGGGACAAGTCTTGAAAGATAAATCAAATTTCAAGTGGAAAAAAAAAAAGGGTGAGAAAAAAATAAAGCACTTCACAACACTGAAAAGCATGCATAAAGCAGGCATTAAAGTGTAGACAACCCTGGTGGCGTAGCTCAGTTGGTTCAAGCACCGTCCTGATGTGCCAGGGTTATGGGTTCGATCCCAGGTCAGGGCACATACAAGAATCAACCAATGAATGCATAAATAAGTTGAACAACAAAAATCAATGTTTCTCTCCCTCTCCTTTCCTCTCTCTAAAACAAAAAACAAAAAAAAAACAAAAAAAAAACAAATTTTAAAAAATGTAGACAAAAACAAGTGCAGTCCTAGCTGTTTTGGCTCAGTGGATAGAGCGTCAGCCTATGGACTGAAGGGTCCTGGGTTCGATTTCAATCAAGGGCACACACCCGGGTTTCGGGCTTGATCCCCAGTAGGGAGTGTGCAGGAGGCAGCCAATCAATGATTCTCTCATCAGTGATGTTTCTCTCTCTCTCTCCAGACCCTTCCTCTCTGAAGTCAATAAAAATATATTAAAAAACAAAAACAAAAAATAATAAAATACAGAGAAAGATGCTTGGGCAGTGACAAGTAGATGAAACTATGCCTAGAGTGTGTGTATCTGGAGGGACATACTGAGAAATGAAGCCAGCCTTCAAGGGTTATGAATGGTGTTTAATGCTAGCCTAAGGAGTTTGGACCTTGTTGCAAGAAGAATTGGGTCCACGTTTTTTGGCTAGTGGTGCTATATGATTTAATTATTTTAGTTAGGTAACTAGAAGTAATGTGAAGACTGGATTTAAAAGTAGTAAGACTGCAGACAGACCAATGACATGTACTGCCACAATCCAGGCAAGAAATAGCAGAGACCTTCACTGGGGCCATGCAAATGAAAGATAGGACACACAACATTTGGAAGATAGGATACAGAACATTTCAGAGGTGAAATTAACTCGCCTCAGTGACTGTTCTGATATGGGGATGGAGGATATGATTCAGATTTTTTGCCTGCATGATTGGAAAATGATGACATTATGAAGAAATACAGAGGGAGGAACAAAGCTAGGAGTCCAGGAGAGATGCAGATACTCCACCTGAAGTAATTTTGAAACAATAAACATATTATTTAAATTCAAATTAAGTGCTAAGAGAATTATTTCATCACACAGGCATCCACTGCTTTTATTTAACAAGCACATCAGAGCAAATGTGTCAAGTTCAAAGGGCTCATTTCTTTACTATATAATGTTAAATTTAAAAGGCCTTCATTTGTGAAAAATCAAAAATCCCCTATTATGTAGAGCCGTGGCTAAAGAGATTCGTGTGGCCAATTATTTTTGTTATTGTGTATTTTTAAAGTCTTTTTTTGAGTTTCTACAAAACAATATTTTCTTAATACTGTAAGATTCTCTTCTATTTCAAATATCATGATGAAAATTCAAGGCTGCTTAAAAATATATTTAAACATATTGACTTTAATTTTGCTTACTTGCAGCTCTGTATGAAATGCTTACATTATTATTTTTGAATCTGTGATGTCCCCTCTGCAATTTATATCAAATATGCACTTCATGCTTTTTCTCTATCAAGACTATTAAAAGGCTGAACAAGGTAATCCAAACCATAGGTGCAATGTCTAAAAATTCTGATTATGGCAATCTATTTCTATCAGAACAAGTATGACACAAAGAAATTTAAAAGGCTAGATAGTTCTATTCCTGAAATGAGGAAACAGCAGGATAACTTTATGCAGCTATAATCAACCTTCAGTGCACAGCGGAATCTTCTTGGGTTCTTGTTTAAAAAGTAGTTTTCTGTCCTTCTCCCCGCTTAAGAGACTGACTTACTTATGAGGGCACAGACCCGGAAACTTGTTTTTGAAACACCCCAGGGCCTGTGATTCCGATGCAAGTGTTTCAAGGCCACTTTGAGAAACACATGCACTGTGTCTGATGTCAGAAACATGGGTTTGAAGTCCACCTCTCCCATTCCTATCCTGGCCATGTGACCTGAGACTACTTACTTTCTCTAAGGTTCAGATTTCTCATCCGTAAAAGGGGAATACTAAAAGCTTCACAAGGATAAATGAGATATTAATATAATGAGATAATGCCTCGACAGTGCTTTAACACGGTACCCAGCTATTATTATTATTGTTATTATGATTTATCAATTCCACAGGACAAAAATAAGGAAGAACTGGACATACATCCATATTCATCATGGCATTATAAGTGCTTTCTAATTCATGGTAATGTTTTTCTATTTTCATCTACAAGATTCTACAAGAGCCTCTTGGTCAGGCATGCTCTTTGTCTTCCTCTACCTTTAATTTTATAATACATGAAAAAAGTTTTTGGACACATTACTTAAGTGGTTCTAGTTCTATAAGCAAATCTTACCAAAAGCATAAAGCCAGGAACCCAAATATTCACTGGAAAATACTCTACATCAATATAAATACTAAAAAAATTGAAACTTTTACTGAACATTAGTCAGATTTTTACCAGGAAGCAAATCGTTTGCTTTTCCTGGTAGACCACAAAAATATGATGAAGCTGTTATCTAAATAAGTAAAAGGCCATATACTTTATATTTGAAAACAGTCCAGTAGGGCACATGCCAGGGTTGCAGGCTCCATCCCCAGCAGGGGGCGTGCAGGAGGCAGCCAATGAATATTTGATGCATAGATGTT
Source organism: Myotis brandtii (assembly GCF_000412655.1). Taxonomy (NCBI): domain Eukaryota; kingdom Metazoa; phylum Chordata; class Mammalia; order Chiroptera; family Vespertilionidae; genus Myotis; species Myotis brandtii. The sequence goes on from NW_005357232.1 coordinate 93,821, forward strand.
TCCATCCCTCTCTCTGCTCTCCCTTCCTCTGGCTCTAAAATAAAAACATATTTTAAAAAATAAAATACAAAATATAAGTGGTCATCTAACTCCACTATCTTATCCCAGAAGATACATATACACACTTACACACACACATTTTAAAATTAATCAAATTACAATTTTTAGAAATAACCAGAAATACTATATGAGGCTTTTGCACTAAAAGTTTTAAATGATGCTTTGTGTAAACTGAGAAATTCATTAATTCATCATCTAGCAAATCAAAGTATGCAGCACCTTCTGCATCTGTCTTATTTAAAAGCTTTATAAAGGTCACCAGCGAATGCTACCTATTGTTAAAAAAACACCAATAATATCCTAAAAATATTTCATCACCTGCCAAACATCGACTAACAGATGTGTCTCTCACATTACCTAAGATGAGTAAGTAAAATCAAAATGGAAAGCCAAAGTGCAGGCTGTTAAATGTGAGTGAACCACGGAACCTTGCTGAGCTGCAATCATCATATATCAATATTTTCCAAGTGCTCACTTGCACAAGGCACTGTAACGATCACCACCCGTCAGCAAAGGCAAAGGGGGGGAGAGTGGTCGGGAGAAGTCGGAACCCCGAAGGTCCTTTCTGAAGTGGAATGCAATTCACTTCAAAACAAGGTTAACTCTGACAAGGGTGCGTTTTTTTGGACATTAAAAAAAGTGCTACCAGCACTTTGCAAAATCTGGTAGAATAGTGGAGGAGAGTTAAGATTCGGTGCGTGCAGCATCCCTCGCAAAGAATAATTTAGAAAAGCCCGTACTATTTATTACCTGTTTTAGAGAGAAAGAAGGGTGGGCGGGCGCGGGTTTAAGAGGTCCGCACGGGGAAAGTGAGGGTGCCGCCAGGAAGGTCTGAGCACGGGTTTTCATAGCCCCCCAAAGTGGCGAGGGGAGGGAGTCCCGCTCCGGCCTCCCCCTCCTCACCTACGCCCCGACCCGGGAGGGGTAGGAGGTCCACTGCGGGGTCCGCGTCGGGGCGGGGACCCGAAAGCGGCTGCGGGTCTCCAGGAAATCAGAACCCAGCGTCCCCGAGGGAGGAAGGGCTGCAGAAGGGCGGGGCGCGGGGCGGCGAGGAAACTGAAAGGAGGCCGGCGAGGAAGGGGTGGCGCGCGACCCCGGACCCTTCCGCGTCCCACACCCCAGGGCCACGGCGGGGGAGGGAGGGTCCCGCGAACGAGGAGGTAGAACTTACTCCGCGGTCCTCCTCCGAGAGGAAGTCGGGGCCGTCGTCCAGGCCTTCCTGCGAGGTCGGAGGGGCCCGGCGCGCCC
>NW_005357232.1:95406-103492 GCF_000412655.1 Myotis brandtii
GGGGGAAAAAGGGAGGCGGGGCTTTCTGCCAAAGGTCTGAGCACCCGAAGGCGTAGACCCACTTGGCGGGGACGGCTAGAGGACGGCGGGCTCTGGCCCGGGCGGGCTGAGGGTCCCTGGGGAGCTGGTGTCCAGTTCTCTTTCCCTGAGGGCTGCGGCGAAAAACCAAGCAAGCGCCCTCCGGAAGCCGCAATAAGTCATCTAATCTTTGTCTTGTGCCACAGGGTAATTAATCACAATTAATATTTTGCCGGAGAAGTTGTGGGAACCAAGGGCCTTAGCAGTCAGCAGTCAGGCTGTAATCAAGTTTTTACTGCTGGCAAGGTAATAAATAACTACCTGAGAGTTTGGGGCGCTAATGGTTGAGCACTATAAAAATGAGCGCTCCTTTCCTTTACACCAAGAAATGTCCCCACACCTACTTCAGCTGTCCAGCTGTGTAGATCACACGGGCGTCCACAGGCAGTTCAAGTAACAAGGCAAAACCATTCCTTAACATCGGACCACTTTACCTATACACACACACAAGCATCCTGTGCTTCCATTCAATTAATGGCATCTTTAGGTGTTAAAGCTAGAAAGCTCAAAGTCCAATTCAAATCCTGCCTCTCCTTCATTACACCATCTAGTAACCAAATGCTATTGCTTCTGTAATTGATTATCTGCTGTTACTTAAATGGTCCCATTCCTCCCCACAACGTCCTTCCACAGCAATTACCCTCAGCATATCTCCTCTGGATCTTTGTAAAATTCTCTTAACTTTTTTTTATTTCCATATCTCTTTCCTCCATTCTACATACAATAATCATCAGATATTATTGATGATTACACTACTGCCTGTTCAATAATCTTTACAAGTCTCCATATGTAAAAATCTAACTCCTCAGCCAATGATTCCAGGCCCTTCACATTTTATTTTCTCTGAGTTTTGCCAGGCCCCTTGTTCTATCCTATTGAATGGAAGCTCTCAAAACAATAATATTAAATTTACTAATTCTTCCATGAGAATTTTTAGCTTTCATTTTGTATATAAGGAGAACTGAGGCATAGAGAGATTAAGTTACTGCCCCAAAAGGGTTATTTTCCAATATTAGGGGGATGACTTTATTTTTTGTCTTTTGTTTATTGTTACCCAGTGCATTGTAATAAGTACTAGAGTAGTGTTGAAGTATGGTAGCAATCACCTCAGGTAGAAACTATAGTTTAACTTTAACCCTGCTGTTTGGCTTCTGTACTTATTTGCTTTGTTTAACAATAGAAAAGTTATTTTAGGACAGAAAGGCACTCTATCGACACAGCGAAGCATAAAAAAATGCCGAGACAAAGAAACAGGACACAAACGACAGAATTGGAGGAAAGCAAACTGTTGGATATAGAGTTCAAAACCACACTTTTAAGGTCTTTAAAGAACTGTTTAGAAGCCGCCGATAAATTGAGTAAGGCCCTCGAAAAGACTGGTGAGACCGCCGATAAATGTAGTGAGATCCTCAAGAAATCTAAGGGCTCTAGATAATGTGTTTCTGTCAATTCAGTGATCCAGAGACCCAAAACTGTAGTTTAGATAACATGCTGCTTCTGCTTCTGTAAACTGCTTTTTGCAAATCAGGTTCCTCATTCCAAACCTTGGGATGTAATCAATACCTTTGTGATCTTTGCCTATATAAGTCTGGTTTTGCGACCATATTATTACTATGAGATTTGGGAGAGCAAGATGCCCCCTCATAGTCCCGTATTGCAATAAATGTGACTCTTTAATTCGGCTTCTTGAGGCATCCTTCTGTGATTCTCGGGGTACATTACAACAGTGTTTTCCATTGGGAGTCATGAAGCATCATTCAGAATCAGTGTAGTGTGATGAAATGTCAGAAGGAATGTTTCAGTAATTTGTTGCTTATAAAAAATGCCAATATGGCCCTAACTGGTTTGGCTCAGTGGATAGAGCGTCGGCCTGCGGACTGAAGGGTCCCAGGTTCGATTCCAGTCAAGGGCATGTACCTTGGTTGCGGGCACATCCCCAGTAGGAGATGTGCAGGAGGCAGCTGATTGATGTTTCTCTCTCATTGATGTTTCTAACTCTCTATCCCTCTCCCTTCCTCTCTGTAAAATGTCAATAAAATATATTTTTTAAAAAAATGCCAATATGTCCTAATGACCTATTTCTGGATTGAAGATAATGCCTATAAAGCTCCACTTCCTAGATGGAGAGAGAAGAGTGGTGCTACAATTAATGTGTACAACTGATAGGAGGGTCAGGTGTGTCCTTGTGGACAAAGGTCAAGAAGTGTCATATAGGACCACCTCAAAGAGCTCTGATTATTAATTAAGGGCTTTAAATTTCAATATTTAAGCCAAGTCCAGAAACATTGAAATTCTCAAATGCTAAATTTAAAAATTACTAGTTACGAAAAAGGACATAATTTAAAATATGTGTAGCCAACTAAAATGATTTAATAAGACATATAGTGGTTGCTGTCATTAAATCAGTAGCTGAAAACTCATGAGTAGAGAACCCAACCTTGAAATAATTAAGTAGCTCATTAATACCTAGCCTTCCTTTCTGAGCAAAGGTCTCAAGCTATCTTTTGTGAATGATAAAAAGGAATTATCAGTAACTAATACTAACAGCTATCAAAAAGCCAGTTACAATTAAGGAATATCAAAAGAAAAGAAATTAAGATAAGCTCACATAACAGATTTTTCTACTACTTATAAAATAAATCAAGAAGATATTAAAGCTGAACCACTCCTCTAATACTTTTAACCAAATAATCAATTTTTATCTTGCTTTGATAGATTTCTCTAAAATTATCTACTTTTATATAAACTTTAAAAGCAAAGTATGTTGAGTCACAATCTGATTACTTCAAAGATTTAGCTACATGAATGTAAAATGCTATAATTGTGAATAGTTTACCAACAGTGTGCTTCAAAAACAAGTGTATTGGAAGATTTAGAAAATAGTAAAATTTTAGAGAATAATTAGAGTTACTTTTAAATTTTGGAAATAAAAAATTGTATTTGCCTTGAACATTTTGTCAAACAAAAATCAATTTTTATCTAAAGAAATACTTTAAATGTATGAAATAGCCCAATTGGTGTTGCTCAGTGATTGAGCATCAACCTATGAATCAGGAGGTCACAGTTCATTCTCAGTCAGGGCACATGCCCAGGTTTGCAGGCTCAATCCCCATTGGGGGGTGTGCAGGAGGCAGCCGATCAATGATTCTCTCTCATCATTGATTTTCTATCTCTCTCCCCCTCTTCCTTCCTCTTTGAAATCAATAAAAATATTTAAAAGTTTGAAATAGTAATTATTTAATTACATGGAGAAGAAAACTTTAATTCCTTTTATCATGTTCTGATCAAAGAAGTTTTCACCAAGACATATTTTTATCAATTCCTCACATTCTCAAATCTAGGAGACCCTATTCTATTTTGGATGACCTTTGGGTCATAATTTTTCCTCCTTCTTCCTGGGAGTTATGCTACAAAATTCTCTACAGGAAGATTGCAGAACTCCATTTTCTTCCAGGATGTGGTATATTATTAGGATGCGCTATATTATTAGGATGCCTAATGTCAAGTAACAAAAGAGTCAATTCAAATAAAGTTGAGCAGCAAGGAAATTTATTATCTCACAATAAGAAAGTAAAAAAAATTAAGAAGTCTACGGGAATAGTACAATCAGTAGCTTCATGGTGCCATCAAAGACCTAGATGCCCTCCAACTCTCCAATCTGCCATCTTCAGTGACCACCTCATTCTAAAGCTGGTACTCCTCATGATCCAAGATGACTGTGGCAATTTTAGGTTTCACATATGGACATAATATTCACAAGCAGAAAAAAATTTGTTTAGAAAATTTCCCTCTCTCCTGTAGACCTCTCATATTTCAGTCTAATGCTGGATCTCATGCCCACCTTTAAAGGGGACTGTTATAACTAGGATTAGCTTAGAGCAGCAATTTTCAAGTGATGTGCTACAAGAATTTAAAAAACATGCAATACCTGACTTTTTAGTCAGGGGTACTGACCTCTTTTCCCTTAGATTATCAAATAAAAAAGTAGCAACAACCAGCACAACACTAGCCATCCGGTGACTTTATTAATTAGTTTATGTGTGCCATGAAATGGAAAAGGTTGAAAATAGTTGGCTTAGCCCTGGCCAGTTTGGCTCAGTGGATAGAGCGTCAGTCTGCAGACTGAAGGGTCCTGGGTTTGATTCCGGTCAAGGGCACATGCCCAGGTTGCGGGCTCGATCCCCAGGAGGGGATATGCAGGAGGCAATGAATGGTTCTCTCTCATCATTGATGTTTCTCTCTCTCTCTCCCTCCCTTCCTCTCTGAAATCAATAAGAAATATTTTTAAAAAGCAAGGCATACTTTATTAAAATGTATCAATAAGCAAACAAGCAACACAGATACCATATATAGGTTAAAAAAAAAAAAAGTCATGTCTCAGCAGGTTGAGGTGGAAAGGCTAATGTTCCAGAGATAAAAATTACTCGTAAGAGAAACAATCAACTCCCACTTCTCTGGGATTCAGATCTGGGAATCAGCACCAATGGTGAATCAGCTGGTCTTGATCATGGTATCTGAGGACCAAGAGAAGAAGTGACATGACTTCTACAGATCCAAGGGCACGTGCAGATTAATTGATTAATATCAATAACTCTAATCTGTTTGGAAGAATTCTATTTGAAAGCCAAAGATTATTGAACTAAAGTCTAGCATATTTCCTTTTTCTTATTTTTAACATGAGTTTCTAAAGGGAGAGACTTAGAGGACAGTTTAATTTTGCTCCATGCCTAGAACATTAGCAACACATATGCTAAATTTTCTGTTACATTTTGATATTGATAATTTGAAGACCTCATTCCTCCATCACAGAACTGTAGTGCAGGCACAATACATAAAGCCTGGAGGGAGCCCGGCCAGGGTTTCTCAATGGTTGAGCGTTGATCCTTGAGCCGAGAGGTTGCGGTTCCATTACTGGTCAGGGCACATGCCCAAGTTACGGGCTTAATCCTCAGTAGGAGGCTTTCAGGAGGCAGCCAATGGATGATATTTCTCTCTCTTCGATGTTTCTATCTTTCTATCCCACTCCCTTCCTTTCTCTCTAAAAATCAATATAAACATTTTTTAAAAAGAAAGAAAAGAGGCTATAAAAATTCACTCCTTCCTTTTATATATATTAAAAAATCCTGAAGGGAATATGGGACAGTGCCTGAAATATGATACTCATAAGTGGTCAGAAAAATTAATATTGGGGCTAAAATTTAAGATTCCCTAACTCACTAAGCCCAGATGTAAAATGCCTTAGGAAAAGGGAAACCAAGCTCTATCTAGATATATTTTCTTTCATCTTTTGTCATATTCCATATTTCACATGAGGATTCGGGCCTTATAGAAAAAGCAACAAGAACTCAAATCTTTCAGTTATCTACAGTAATAAAAGAGAAACATGGTAATTGGCGTACGACTGCTACCCTTCCCATTGGCTAATCAGGGAGATATGCAAATTAACTGTCAGCCAAGGTGCACCGGGCCCCTAGTTTGAAATAAAATATCTGACTTAATTTGCATTCTAGATTCAGTGTAGCAGACTAAGAACCCTACTGTGAGAAGAATTCTACCCAGAGATTACTGTGATTTTTTAAAAGTCAGAAAACTTTCAAACATCTAAAATACTTAATTTCCAAAAATTAGATTTTTACTCAAATTTTCAAGGACACACTTTTTGTGCAACATGAGATGAAGCTGTTTTTTTTTATTAGCTCATAGAAAAAGATGATTTTAAAATATTTTACAAAATTATTGGATTCCATGCAGCATGTAAGTTATTGTTTTTCTAGTTAAGAATTTCTACTTTCAGAATAAAAATATAGGATATTCTACTCTTCTCTAGGGTTCCCCCCTCCTTCTTTCTTTTGTGTGAGAAGCTTTTTCACTTCCACTTTTCCCTATATTTTGGAAGCTGAAGTATTTTTTTTACAGTTCTGGTCTGCAAAGAATGCTGATGACTCAAGATGTCTCCAGAAAAAGTGATTAACCCCCAAAACAAAACTTAGCAACTTCTAATCATTTTTGGATATTCCCTCTACTCACAGTGCACTGTCATCAATATTGTATATTTTCATCTTTGGAAGATTGAAATCTTAGGAGTTGAGCTATGTCTTCTCTTAATCATATCACATTAACTTTTAGAGCTAGATCCTTTATTATTTTGATCAACTAATAGTTAATAAATCTTAAAATTGACAATTACATTCACTATGCGGACAAATAGGGCTTCCCCCCCCCCCCCAACACCAGATGAGTTCTGAATAAAATTTCAATTTGGTAATTGGGTCGTGCAATCTCTTGTGCAACAGTGAGTGAGGCACTGCAGCTTTAAAAAAGTGGGACTATTAACAGGTCTTAAATTTTTAAAAATTTTTTATTTATTGTTTTAGAGAGAGAGAGAGAAACATTGATTTGTTGTTCCATTTATTTATGTATTCTATGGTTGCTTCTTGTATGTGCCCTGATGGGGGATCAAACCCACAACCTTGACGTATGGAGACAATGTTCTAACAGAGCTACCCAGCCAGGGCTATTAATAGGTTTCTGTAAACATACTTTCTAAACTATTTGTCACAAAATGTGCTCTGCCGGATTTGTTTTTCTTTTTTGACCTCCTACCCCATTTCATCTTTCCCCTACCTCTCACCTGTGCAACTACAAATATGTTCTCTGTATCTAGGAGCTCCATTTTTTGTTTTCGTTTTTCAGATTCCACATATAAGTGAGACTATATTTGTCTTTCTCTCGCTGACTTATTTTACTTAGCATAATGACCCCAAGGGTCCACCCTTGTTGTCACAAATGCAAGATTTAATTATTTTTTATAGATATGTCATATCTATATCATCGTACTGTATTTTCTTCATTCATTCATTCATCCATGGAACTGAGGTTGTTTCCATATCTTTGCAATATTTTTAAAAATATATTTTTATTGATTTCAGAGAAGAAGGGAGAGGAAGAGAGATAGAAACATCAATGATGACAGAGAATCATTGATCGGCTGCCTTCTGCATGCCCCTTACTGGGTATCAAGCCCACAACCTGGGCATGTACCCTTGACCGGAATTGAACACGGGACCATTCAATCTGCAGGCCGACGCTCTATCCACTGAGCCAAACCGGTTAGGGCCAGCCTATGATATTTTGTTACAGCAGCCCAAATGGAGTAAGACACTGTCTTTATAATTTCTCTAAATTCATTCCAAAATAAAAAGTTTATTAAAAAAATATACTCTGAGAAGGGATTCAGGCATCCATCGCACAAAATGATTAAGAATGCCTGTCCTAGCCTGGCTAGTGTGGTTCAGTGGTTGCGTGTCGACCTGTGAACCAGGAGGTCACAGTTTGATTCTTGGTCAGGGCACATGGCCTGGTTGCAGGCTCGGTCCCCAGTAGGGGGCATGCAGGAGGCAGCCGATAAATGACTCTGTGTCATAATTGATGTTTCTATCTCTCTCTCCCTCTCCCTTCCTCTCCGAAATCAATTAAAAAATATCTATACTAATAAAAGGGTAATATGCTAATTAGACCAGACAGCTTCTGGATGTCCTTCCAGACAAAGCCACAGTGACGGGGGCTGAGGCAGAGGCAGTTAGGGGCGATCAGGCCGGCAGGGGAGAGCAGTTAGGGGGCGGGCGATCAGGCTGGCAGGGGAGAGCAGTTAGGGGCGATCAGGTCAGTAGGGGAAAGCAGGTAGGGGGCAATCAGGTCGGCAGGCAGGGGAGCAGTTAGGGGCATCAGGCAGGCAGGGAGGTGAGTGGTTAGGAGCCAGAGGTCCCAGATTGGGATATCAGGCCTAAATCGGCAGTAGGACATCCCCCGAGGGGTTCTGAATTGGAGAGGGTGCAGGCCAGGCTGAGGGACCCCCCTGTGCATGAATTTTGTGCATCAGGCCTCTAGTCTACACTAATAAAAGAGAAACATGGTAATTGGCGTACGACCGCTACCCTTCCCATTGGCTAATCAGGGAGATATGCAAATTAACTGACAGCCAAGATGGCGGCTGGCAGCCAGGCAGCTT
>NW_005357232.1:104785-109891 GCF_000412655.1 Myotis brandtii
TGCCCTCTGCCACCCGGGAGCAGGCCTAAGCCAGCAGGTCGTTATCTCCTGAGGGGTCCCAGACTGCGAGAGGGCACAGGCCGGGCTGGGGGACCCCCCTCTTCCCCCCGAGTGCACAAATTTTTGTGCACCGGGCCTCTAGTATATTTATAAAAAAGAATGCCTGCCCTAGAGCCTCAGATACTATTGAACAAGGACAGAGAGCACCAGTATTGAGTTAGGAAGCTTTTTGATCCAGGCCTGTTTGCAGGAACATCTCCTCTGCCCACATTCAGTTATGTGGCCTGTTCTGACCCTAGGAGGTCTGTGAAATGACAGTAACTCCTGGGATGGGCAGCAACAACTCTGCACTATGCAAGGGTACATGACTCAGCTAGCCACCTGCCACATAAGTTCAAGCAATTGAGTCACATATGTCCTATTAGTTAGGATTCCAATAGGAAACAGATGTCTCACTCAAATGAAGAGATTCGAGGAGGGTTCATTACTCGGGAAAAAGTTCAAAGTTGAGTGTGGAGATAACACAGGACCAGGGCCAGCAAAAGCCCCAAAAGATTTAAATCTTCTTGAGAACAGGGATGAGTCCACCATGGCAGGAGCATAGGAAGGAGTCCTTAATAGATCCTCGGCAAAGTTTTAATTACATTGAAATAAATGGAACTGAAAAGCTGGAAATTATATTACAAGGCAAGCTGATGAGCAGAAAAGTTAAAGAATTACTTCTTCAAGTGCAAAGACTTGAGTCAGATAGAACTGCATTTGAGTCCAAGCTTTGCTACTAAGTGAAATAGGACTTGTTTTTGTAAATATTAAAACACTGAATATAAAAACATTCCCCCAAAAGACCAGAAAACAAAACAAAGAAAAAAAATCCCAGATTGTGTTTTCTAGCTTTCCATCTCTGGCCTGAGTCTAGAGGTTTACTGTCCCAGAGCAAGAGAGGGCAGTCACTTGCCCTTGTTTGTAGAACACTTGGATGGTGGAGTAGTTAGAACATAGTAGTTAGAGCTTCCCTGACAGTGTAAACATGATATTCTTGCCTGCCACTGAGACCTTGTCATGAGGCTGGAGTGGAGACAGAGATAGTAGGCCCAGCTCCTTTTAGCTTTGGGGTGAAGGGGAAGCCAGAGAAGAGGGGGGCATGGACAGATACATGGATCTTGATTTCTTCTCTTTAGAATTTAGGTCTAGAGGGGATCAGAGTGGCAGGGGCACTGAGGCACATGCTGGTGATAGGGAGACACACTTGCTCTTGCTCACTTTTAGGATTCTGAGATGAATTGTCCAGAGGGATGCCACTTGCTAACCTAGCAGTTCAGCCCAATCAGGCAGACTTAGAAATCTTGAGGATTAGCTTTCCTTGGGATATGATTGAGGCCCAGATGTTTCCCCAACCTTAAGCTCTTCCTCAAAGTCAAAAGCCAGCAGGTCTTCCACGTGTAAGGCACCTAGCAGATATTGTCAGCTATGTAGAGATGTTTTGGGGTCTCAGACAAAACTTTGAAAGGGTCTATACAACTTTCTCTGTTGGAACAGAACAGATCATACTCCCTAGCTCACCTTCCTGTGTTCATTCCTCCCAATCTCCTTCCAACCCCCACCCTTGCCTTCTCAGAAGTAGAGAATTGGGCCAAATTACCTCTTGAGGTCTCTTTGTGCTTTTTGATTCAGAAAATGTACTGAATTATTTACTCTTTTATATTCTATAATCACATTTTTTTAGTCACTTCTCTGACCTTGCTATTTACACCATTTCCTTTTCCTTTTCTAAAAAGGAAAGTTAGAATGTGTATTTTCATTTTAAAGGCCTCTTGGCAGCATACACTAAATTCTAAATTATTAAAGATATTTCCTTCCCACTCATGCATTTAACTGAATTGGGACCTTGTACAAACTTGATATGGGAGGGTCTCAGAAATTTGGGTAAAAACTACCATCACCTGCTACAGGATTCACTGAAAGACTGAGACTGCAGTAACTGATAAGGCCTGGTGTGGGGCAGGAGCATGGAGCTCTTGGAGTGCTAAAAGATGATCTGTGGACTGGTGGGATCCATGGTTTGGAAGCTTCCATGAAGAGCTGTGGAGGAGACTGGCTAGACACTCACCAACTGCACCCCCTTTTTTTGGTTCTGGCCAGTTAGAGAGACTGCATTCCTCAGACCCTGTAAAGATAGGTGTGGCTATATGACTAACTTCAACAGGATGTGAGCGAAAATGATGCGCACATGAAAAACCTCTTATGTAATTGCATTAGTTTCCTATTGCTTCCGTAACAAATCACCATAAACTTAGTCGCTTAAAAAACACAATTGATTCACTTATTTATAGAGGCCATCAGTCAGGGTGTTAGCAAGGCTGGTTCCTTCTGGAGACTCTAGTGGGGAATCCATTTCCTTGCCTTTTTTCGCTTCAGGAGGCCACTTGTATCCCTTGGTTCACATCTTCTTCTTCACATCACTCCATCATCTTTCATCTTCACTTCTCCTACTTCCTTCTTCCTTCTTTGACCTTTCTGCCTCCCTCTTATATGAGAACTCTGGTGATTACGTTTAGAGTTCCCCAGATAACCCAGGATAATCCCCCATCTCAAGACCCTTAATTACATCTGCAAAGTTCTTTTTGCAACATAACACTCACAGGTTCTGGAGATTAGAACTTGGATATCTTTGGGGGCCATTAGTCAGCAGACTATAGGGAGCCTCCACACTTTGTCTCTCTTTTCATATTTGCAGAGAATGATAAAGCCAAAAGAGATGGGAGACACATAATAGAAGGAAGCTGGGTCACTCCCTGAATGACTGCGTAGAACCGAGTTTCCCTACTGACCACACTGGACTGTGAAATGAGGGAGAAAAATCTTGTTGTATTAAGCCACTGTGGTTGATTGAATTACTGCCTCAGTGCTTCCATACTGCCTGTGTCAACACTTTTGCCAAGGACCCTTGTATTTCCTGGCTCCTTGGCTTTGGGTTTGACCATGTAACTTGCTTTGGCCAATAGCATGCGAGTGTAAGTGTGTGACAGTGTGCTTAGGCCTTAAGATGTCACTGTACTTCTTTTGACTGCACTCATGTGTCTCTGCCATCCCAATGAGCCCAGTCTAGGTCAGCCAAACTCCAAATGACCTACAAATCTGTGCTTCATAATGAATGTTATTTTTTTTCAAATATATTTTTATTTATTTCAGAAAGGAAGGGAGAGGGAGAGAGAGATAGAAATATCAATAATGAGAGAGAATCATTGATTGGCTGCCTCCTGCACACCTCACACTGGGGATGGAGCCTGCAACCCAGGAATATGTCCTGACTGGGGATCAAACCTCAGCCTCCTGGTTTACAGGTTGATGCTCAACCACTGAGCAACACTGGCCAGGTGGGGATCAAACCTCAACCTCCTGGTTTACAGGTCGATGCTCAACCACTGAGCAACACTGGCCAGGCATAATGAATGTTATGTTAACCTAATAAACTTTCGGGCGATTTACTAGATAGCAATGGCAAACTAATATAAATACTAAGATTTTAATTTGTTTATTACAGCAGTTAGACTAAGATGGGGACTGGGAGAGTGAGTGAAGGAGCTGGAAGAATGGAACACTGTGGGGGGTTGGAATCTATTATTCCAGTGGGGTAGCAGTTCCCGGTGACAGCAAGATCCAAGGTGTAATCATGGAAAAGAGTAGATAAAACTGAATGGAGAAGGTCACTGGAGAAGAGCAGATCAAAGATAATGACAGAACTTGAGTTGGAATGGAAGATTACAAGCCCGAGCCACCACTGAGTAAAGGAATTGGTCTTGAAATTGAAAAGCTAAACATTAGGTAACTTTGGAAAGAAAATTAAAAATTGCTAGAATGACCCTGTGAATAAATAAGTAGGAGTGGGAGACCTCCTCCTAATTCCTCTTGCATGGAAACAAGGGAAAGGTGAAGTAGCAATTGGGAGGTGAGATCTTTCCTTGGAAAGATAAGCTGTCTTTGATCTCAGTTGTCTGATTCATCCCCAGAAGAGAAGAAAGACAGTGGGGATGGGAAGGCTCCATTAAACCATAGATGTTGTGAGACTATATGGAAGCTTCTGCTGAGTGGATCAAAGAGCTATGGCACTGGCGAGGTGCCTCAACAAGGCCCAAATTAAATGCAAGTGAAAAAGTGTCTTCCACTAGCACATTTTTTGATAATTGCCTTTGTACCAATTGGCTCATTTCATTGTTTCATAAATTTTAAAGGGATGAGAAATAGCATGAGAGTATTCTGCATGTCCTTTGTAGAATTTAAGTTTGCTGATAACAAGACAATCCTAGGATAAAAATGGGCCTTTTGTTTGAGTGCTCCTCCAAAGGATCTGGAAGTGCTCATAAACTTACTTTTCCCTGCAGCTTTAAAGACATCTAAGGATATGAAATTCACTTTCCAGCAAAGTTGCCCAAGGCTTCCTGTCCTCATTACAGATGATACATTTCTAATTCCAAGTAGTCTACATGGTATGGTAGGCAGAATAATGCTCCCCAAAGAGATCCCACAGAGATCCCTGCCTTAATCCCTGGAACCTGTGAGCATATTACCTTACATGGCAAGGGGAAATTAAGGTCGCAGAAGGAATTTAGTTTGTTAATCAGTTGATTTTGAGATGGAGAGATTATTGTGAATTGTGTGAGATAGTGTGAGAAATACTCAGCCCGACATTTCTAGTTTTGAAGATAGAAGAAGGCCACAAGCCAAGGAATGTGACCAGCCTCTAGATTACAGTGGTTCTCAACCTTCCTAATACAGTTCCTCATGTTGTGGTGACCTTCAATTTCATTGTTACAAATTGAATACAATTAAAGCATAGTGATTAATCACAAAAACAATATGTAATTATATATGTGTTTTCCTATGGTCTTAGGTGATCCCTGTGAAAGGGTCGTTCGACCCCCAAAAGGGTCTCGACCCCCAGGTTGAGAACCGCTGCTCTAGAAGCTGGAAAAGGCAAGAAAATATATTCTCCCCCACAGCCTCTAAGGAACACAACCCTGGGCCACCTTGATTTTAGCATCACGAGACTCTATTTCACTTCTGACCTACAAAACTGTCAGATACTGGACAAAAACCGTGCACCTATGG
>NW_005357232.1:109996-110927 GCF_000412655.1 Myotis brandtii
CTATGGGGGAGGGAAAGAGGAACAACTGTAATAATCTGAACAATAAAGATTTAATTAAAAAAACCTGTCAGATAAAATATGTGATTTTAAGCCACTATGTTTGTGGTAATTTGGTACAGCAGCAATAGGACACTAAAATACATGGCATTTCTCAATTCTGTGAGCTATTCCAGGATCCTTCTAACAAATCCTTTTTACTTGAGCTAGTTTGAGTTGGGTTTCCTCTCCTGCGACTCAGTTTACAAAGATGACTCATTATAAAATAGTACTTCTCATTAGGAATAAAAAACAGGTCTCCAGAAATAAAACACATAGGTAAACCTTAAAGATGTCATGACAAGATTACTCTTGCATGATGATTGGGCAGAAAAAATAGAAGGTCTTTGAAGAAATGTAATAAATTAGCACTTGAGGGGTAAATTTCTTTTACTAAATTGAAATGTAAAGAGCTGCATGTTATAATTTCTCTCTGATTTCCTCTTTGACCCATGAGTTATTTAGAAGTATGTTGATTGGTTCCCAAATATTTGGTCATTTTCCAATTATCCTTTTGTTGTTAACTACTAATTTGATTTTATTGTGGTTATAGAACATACCTGGTATTACTGAATCTTTTAAAATATATTGAGACTTGTTTTATGGTCCTAGAATATGGTCTATTTTGATAAATGTTCTAGTGTGTCCTTAAGACAGGATGTGTATTCTGTTTTGATTGGGTAGAGTGTTAGTGTGCACTAGGTCTCATTGATAATAGTGCTGTTCAAATCTTTCTAACCTTCATGATCTTTTTGTTTACTTGTTCCATCAATTATTGAGAGAGATGTTGAAATCTCTTCCTATAATTGTGGATTTATTTCTCATTGTAGTTTTCTGTTTTTTTAAAATATATTTTTTATTGATTAAGATATTACATATGTGTCCTTATCCCCAC
>NW_005357232.1:112970-114829 GCF_000412655.1 Myotis brandtii
GCACCTCCTCTGAGTCTCAGTGTGCTTTTCTCTTTCCTTCTAGTTGTAGAATTTCCACTCAGCCATCCTTCCTGTGGTTCTGGATGATGTCCGTTTTGTCTTTTCGTTGTATTTTTGAAGTTGTTGTGGGAGGCAGCAATTTCCGGTGTTTACCTATGCCGCCGTCTTGGTTTCTCTTTGTGTTGGATTATTTTGGCCAATTATAGGTTAATGTAAGTGTTCTGAACATGTTTAAGGTAGGCTAGGCTAAGCTATGATATTTGGTAAGTTAGGTGTATTAAATGCATTTCTCACTTAAAATATTTTCAACTTATGATGGATTTATCAGGATGTAACCCCATCGTAAGTCAAGGAGCAAGTTTATATTTGCAATAGATGTTTTAATGTCCTTGTATACTAATTACATCATCTATTTCATTTCTGGATTTCTTTCTATTGATTGATTTTTTTCTCTTCAATATTGGTTATAGGGGGTAGGGGAGGCCAGGGGATTGTCAAGGGCGGGAAAAAAAAGGAGACATATGTAATATTCTTTGTAATACTTTAAGCAATAAAACAATTTAAAAAATAAATAAAAATATTGGTTATATTTTCTTCTTTGCATGCTTTGGTTAGATATCAAACATTGTGAAATTTTATATTATTGGGTGCTGGACTTATCTAAAAAATGTTTTTATTGACTTTAGAAAGAGGGAGAGGGATAAAGAGATAGAAACAACAATAATGAGAGAGAATCATTGATTGGCTGCCTCTTAATTCCCCCACCACCAGTATGGATTGAGTCTGCAACCCCAGCATGTGCCCTGACCCAGAATCAAATTGGTGAACTCTTGGTTCATGGGTCGATGCTCAACCACTGAGCCACACCATCTGGGCTGTGCTGGACTTTTTTGTGTTCCTTTAAATATTTTTGAGCTTTGTTTGGGTACACAGTTAAATATCTAATTTGGTTCATTAGAGCCTTGTTTTTAAGCTTTGTCAAATCAGCCTTTAATTTAAGGTTAAATGATCTCGTTATTACTGAGGCAATAAATAGTCTTCTGAGTACTCTAACTGATGACCTGATTATGAGGTTTCTTCAGTTTGATTTTTGAGAATATATCATTATTAGTCCTGTGTGAGCTTCAGCAATAATTTTTTTGGTGGTTATTTCCCCAGTAGCAGTACACAGTTGAATACTTAAGGGGAACCCTCTTCAGATCTTTGGATCTCTCTCTCTCCCTCCCTGCCTCCCTGCTCCCCTCAGCCCCCGAATTAATCTCTCTAGTATTTTACTCTGCAAATTCCACCCACTGAATTTTCTCAAACTTTTAACTCTGTCTCCTCAACTCAGGGAGACCTCAGGGCTCTACCTCAAGGAGACCTCTCTGTGCTACTGCCAGGAAATTCTCTCCAGGCAACCAAGGAGATTATCTCTTTTGTTTCCCTTCAAGGATCATAGCCCTATGCTGCCTGTTGTCCAGTGTCTGAAACTGCTGTTTCAAAAATTTTCTCCAGTTTCACAGTTTTTTAAGGAAGGCAGCAAATTTAGTTCCTGTTACTCTGTCATGCAGAAAGCAGAAGTCCCAGGAATCATATTTCAGTAACAGATGTGCCATTTTCCACTGAGCAAGTTAGTTAACCTCTCAGACCTCACTTCCTCAAATAATAAGACTTTTTAAATTTTTTTATTTTTATTTTAAGGTGTGTGTGTGTTTTTTAATTCCTCTGGTAGCTAATTGTATTTCCTCAAACCATGCCACTAATTTTTTTAAAAAGAGAAATAGACTTCTTTTTTTATTTTTTATTTTTTTATTTTTATCTTTATTTTTATTTATTTATTTTTTTAAAATATATTTTACTGATTTTTTACAGAGAGG
>NW_005357232.1:124497-141566 GCF_000412655.1 Myotis brandtii
CTGCAGGGAAGAAACATCTGCACAGCTTATGCTTCAAGGGACCTGGCGTATATGGCATATGTTTGCTCCCCCTCTTAATGCTATGGGTTTTAAACAGGACCACCTCCCCGAGAAAGGTTGTTTCCCCAGGTGAGGATTTTTCCCCGGAGTTAGGGAGGGAATAAAACCCCTGAACTAAGTGCCAGGCGGGTAATTAATCACTTTAACTACGAACAACAATCACGCTTAAGCTACATAATCTTTATTTAGGATAATCTCCTTCAGTTACTTCCTTGTAGCTTAATAGAACAATAGAGTAACCTTGGAATGGAGATAAGAAATGCCCTAACTTTTGGAAGAGAATTGATAGGATTAAATACAGATGTAACAAGACAATAAAAACAGAACTTGGCTGGAGATGCTGGCTAGAGAACCTAGCTAGGCTGCTGATCAACTGAACTCTGTCTCCGTGTCATTCCTTCTTCACCGACTCCGTCCACACCTTTGGGAACCCCTGGACCTGCTGGGGTTGGACCCCAACATATGGTGCCCGAACAGGATTCCCCTAGGTCACCCCCCCCATTGAGAACCCCCACACTCAGGATGGATAGTACTCCATCAGGGTTCTGCAGACCCCTCTATGGGTTGACTGGGAATCGAACCCGTGACTCCTAGGTTCACAGGCAGACTCTCTAACCACTGAGTGGTAATGATGAAGATATGACAATAGCCCTTAAGTAAATATGCTTAAGTTATTATATGAAGAGAAAAATGGTCTCTTCCAGGAAAATCAGTGGTAATTTATTTGACATGTATGAGATTACATATTATACCCGTTTCCTACAGAAATCATAGTCTGTAAAGTGCTTTAAGCTCTCAAAGTTAAAAATGCTTAACTCTGCAGATGCATTTTGTAAATGTGTATATATAGCAGGAAGCCAACAAGTTCCTGGAAGACAATAGGGTGTCAGCCCAGCTTTATAAAGCATATGTATTGTCATAGTCATCACATTCTTTACCAGACCATGGGGAAGCAAGAGACATGAGCCATATATTTGACATAAGGTATTTCTGTAACTCTAAAATGCACCAGCAGCATTTGGGGGAAACAAAAATTGCAGTGTATTAAATGTTCACACAAATGATAAGCTATGTTTTGTTAAAAATTATTTTTATTGATGTCAGAGAAGAAGGGAGAGGGAGAGGGAGAGAGAGAGAGAGAGAGAGAGAAACATCAATGATGAGAGAAAAATCATTGATTGGCTGCCTCCTGCACGCCGCCTACTGGGGATCGAGCCTGCAACCCGTGCATGTGTCCTTGACTGGAATTGAACCTGGGACCCTTGAGTCCGAAGGTCGATGCTCTATCCCAGTGATTCCCAAAGTGGGAGCTACCGCCCCCTGGTGGGCGCTGCAGCGATCCAGGGGGGCGGTGATGGCCACAGGTGCATTTGTTTTAACTTTTTTTGTATTACCTTTCTATTCTGAGTTCAATAAATAGTTTCATAATTTCAAACTTCAATGTTTCTAATTTACACCTTTCTTTACTATATTTTACGAAAAAGGTAGAAACATTAATACATATATCTTTCTGTTTAATTGCTCTTAATATTTAAAAAAAATTAATTTCCAGGGGGCGCTGAGTAATATTTTTTCTGGAAAGGGGGCGGTAGGCCAAATAAGTTTGGGAACCACTGCTCTATCCACTGAGCCAAACCGGTTAGGGGTTAGGGGAGTAAACAATATTTTTAAGACATTGGTTATATAATCTGATTTTAAAGAGCCAATTTACTTAAACTAAATAAAAACTGAAACATATACCCGTTAAGAAGTTAGCCAAGAAAAAACAGTAACATTAATCTCCTAAGGTTTTTTTTTTTTTTAAGTTTTCTTTTTTACTTTGGAGAAATCTTATGGGAATTACTAGTTCTTACCTCAGAACAATATTTATCTGAAGTTCGCTAATTCCTTCCATTTTACCTCAGCTCTCCCCTTGGAATGAATGCATGCCTCTGGATCCCCATTATGACTTTGACTCTAAGCAAGGCTCTTCCTCTTTGCTTGGGCAATGCTTTGAGGGATTTCCCAGCCAACTGTGTGGACTTAAGAAATTATAACACTTTCTCATGTAAAAATCCCTATATATGAATTGCATCAAAAATATAGAGGGCAACAGGTCACAGTAACATTAATTCCAGGATAGGCTGTGTTGAGTTGAGGATATTTGGGAAAGCTCTCTCCCAAAGAGCTCTTGTCCTTTGTTTTCTCTCAGACCCTGAGACCCCCACTGTGGACAAAAAAGGGGCCACATACTAACCCTGATAAGCTCCGGGGAGGCCTGCATGGTGGGCTTTAGAAACTCAGAGACCGCAAGTGACCGTGTGAGTCATGGCAGGTAGTCATGTCCTAGGCCGGTAGCTTCCTTGACAAAGGTCAGTCTTTACCTTAAGTGAGTCTGTCTACTGTCCTTTTGCATCTAAGATAACATACCTTTGAAATGCCAGAGTAATCTTTGCCAGAACCCAAGGCAGAACGCTGATTCCAGAGCAAAAGAGCATAGAACCCTTCACAGTTATCTTCTTTCCTGCACACTATCTCTATGTGCTGTAAATGTTAATTGTTAACTATCCTGTACCCACCAGTGTAAAATCCATTCTTAGAGATTTCCCCTCCCTTTGCTTTTTCCTGCCCCTTTAATCTACCACCAATAGATTTCATGTAACCTTACTTAGGTCTCCTTTTATTCTAATGTATAAAATAGGCTGCAAAAGTGCTATTCTTGGGAGTATTTTCTCAATCCATTGAGATCTTGCTTCCTGGCAGTTGCCATCATTTTGGCTCAGATAAACTTATAAAAATTCTCTATAGTTTGGATACTTCTTATGTCAATGCAATACTTAGATGAGTATGATTCTGTCACCAATTCTTTCTACACCAAGCAGTTCTTTGACACCAGCTGGATGTCCTACAATTTGATCAATTCTGACACTGTGTATTTGGAGTTAGTATCAGATCCCACCAGTTAAGGGCTCAGTCCTTGTAAGACTGCCCCCACTTCAGATGCCAATTACAAGTCCAGGCTGTTACCTGTTCTTCTGACCGTCTGGCTATAAGTCAGAGGTTTCCATGACCCCCTTCTTGGGTTCAATTAATTTGCTAGGGTGGCTCACAGAATTCAGAAAACTGGTTTACTCACTAGATTACCAGTTTATTACAAAGGATATTTAAAAAGATCTTGAACAAAAGAGCTTCTGTTCTAATGGAGTTTGGGGCCTGGCACAAGTGATATCATATGGTTCTTGACTTTTTCTGTCTGACTTATTTCACTTCACATGATATTCTTAATCCACCCATGTTTTTTATTTGTTTACTCTTTTTTTTTAAATAAAGAAGATTCAAATTCTGTCAGTCTAAACTGTGATGCTGAGAAAGGGGATTCTACTGACAAAGAAGTGACTCGAGGTCATATTGATCACTTTGAATTAAAGTTACTTAAGAAACTGCCCATGCAAGAAGAAACCCTGACCTCTCTGTTCCCCTAACCAGGAGACGGATCCCCCATGTGACAGGCGCCCTCCCTGCTCCTGAGGGCTCAGAGACAACCTTATCATAAGAGTTAAAAGAATCTAGAGTAGAAAGCTTATATAAGTAACCCTTGTACTGCCTTTGCTAATTTACTTGTAAGCCCAAAATTTGTTTAGCTTCCTTACTAACAGATACCCAAACTTTGCCTAGATTCTGTTCTAAGGAGTCTAATGAGATTGTCTTTGTCCTGTCAATCTCTCAAAAATTTATTGTTTCATTGTCTAAAACATTTAAAGAGGTGCCTGGTTTGATTATTTATTTGAGCTTCATTTTATGATCTGAGCATCATATTGTGATTCCCTATGCACATATATTAAACTAGAGGCCTGGTGCATGACAATTGTGCATGGGAGGGGTTTCCTTCAGCCTGGCCTGCATCCTCTCCAATCTAGGACCCCTAGGGGGATGTCTGACTGCCGGTTTAGGCCCCCTAACTGCTTGCTCCCCTGCCTGCTTGATCGCCCCTAACTGCCTCTGCCTTGGCCCCCGCCACCGTGGCTTTGTCCAGAAGGAAGTCGGACATCCAGAACATGTCCTGTCAACCTGGTCTAATTAGCATATTACCCTTTTATTAGTATAGATTAGTTTTTCTCCTGTTAATCTAGGCTTGTGTCAATTTTATCATTTTATTATTAGTCCAGCCATAAGAACTAAAGAAGGATATAGGGAGGGAATTATCCCTCTCCCCATCAAGTTTCAGATTAGCAGTTTACAACGCCTCTGAGCCTCATCTGTAAAATAAGCGTTTTAAAATAGAACTGTGGCTTTCAATCGGTAGTACGCAAACCCTCACAGTTCCACAGAGGTACCTCAATTTCCACCAACCTGGAAGGGGAGAGATAGAAAGAAAGGACAGGAGGAAAGAGATAGAGCCCCATCCCTATTTCAAGCTCTGCTGTCTGCTTTATATGGAACAAGATAACCAAGGATGTGACTGAGGAGTCCAAATCAAGGACAGGCTACTTTGTTTTAGAGATTTCTCAGGTCATGGATGCAAGACTGGGTATTGCAGCTGCCAGTCGGCAAGGGAAAGGTGGGTTCTGGGCTATGTGTGTGTTTAAAGAGCAGTTGGGATTTCTGCCCTTTGTGTGCTTTAACACTGGGTGGGGAAGAACACTATCCCCTCCTCTTCTAGTTCCCATTGCAGGTATCTGTGATGGGGAAAATCAAGGGCAATGCTGGGAGCAATAGATACAAGTTGAAATCTAAGTTCCCATACTTCATTCGGGGACCAGTAGGCAAGCCAAGAGAAGGACTGGGTCCCAGACTCAGTCTGCTCTCTGGAGTTTATGATTTATTACAGAGAGGAATTCTGTGGAGAGAAAGAAGTGAGAGAGAGAAAGGAGGGAGGGGGAGAGAGAGAGAGAGAGAGAGAGAGAGAGATTGATTGAATGTTAAAAGGGATGTGATTATATTTTAGAACTTTCTGGTAGAAGTGACATGTGTTCATGACATATAGACAGTGTGTAGCACAGATTAGGTGCTCAATAACTGGGATAAATGAATGCATGGACAAATGAAAAGTAAATGAATTCTGGGTAACATTGCTTTAAAAGACAAGGATCCTGCTTTTTAGCACATGTGCGAAAAGCAGCGAGTTAGTTCACATTAGAAGTCCACTTAGCTCTTATTGCCTATGAATGGGGCATACCTGCTCTTGCTGGCTCCTTGCAGCTTCCTCCAGGATTATCAGGAAGGGCCACTGGCTACCAGCAAAAGGAGAAGCAGGGAAAGAGAAAGAAGAGAAATTTCAAGTGATGCACATTTCTCTATCTTTGTCATTGGCATTTTCTTTCCTTTATGGTCCAACTAGCTCAAAGAAATATTTAAATGATTTAAAGTTGCAAAGTAAAGTCACCAAATTTTTTTAAAAAACTTTTTGTTTTGAAATTATTTTAGATTCACAGGAAGTTTAAAAAACTAGTACAGCCCGGCTGGTGTGGCTCAGTGATTGAGCATTGATCCAGGAACCAAGAAGTTGCTGGTTCGATTCCAGGTCAGGGCACATGCCCAGGTTGCAGGCTTGATCCCCAGTAGAAGTGTGTGGGAGGCACCCAATTGATGTTTCCCTTACATCGATGTTTCCGTCTCTCTCTCTCTCTCTCTCTCTCTCTTTCTCTCTCTCTCTTTCTCTCTTCCTTCCTCTATCTCTAAGGTCAATAAAGGTATATTAAAACAATTTTAAAAAAAACCAGTAAAGAGAAACGAGTTCAGCCTACAACAAAATATATTTTTAAAAGGTAAAATCAAGTTAAATATTTTTGGGCCACTTTATTCCATTCAATTATTCTTCTAAAATGCAGATTACTTTATTTTATTGATTTTTTTACAGAGAGGAAGGGAGAGGGATAGAGAGTTAGAAACATCGATGAGAGAGAAACATCAATCAGCTGCCTCCTGCACACCCCCTACTAGGGATGTGCCCTTGACCAGAATCGCCCCTGGGTCCCTTCAGTCCGCAGACCGACACTCTATCCACTGAGCCAAACCAGTTAGGGCTGAAGTGCAGATTACTTTAGAACTCAGGATACAACAGACATAATTGATCACATTTAAAATGGTATCTCAGACACACTTCTGATTAAGGAATCAAGTTGGTACAAAAAAGTCACTGCCCTCTCTTTCAAACAATAAGCCTTCAGAAGAGGGTCACTCAATAGGGAAGGTACAGAGAGAGAAAAAAGATTATATTTACAGTGTTTCAAAACTGAGTCCTCTGTGAAACCACTAGCTGCCTTGTTTTCTGCAAGGTAACCAGTAGGGGGCGCTCTAGGCTTCATAGGTGGCGGAAAAACGCTCTTGGATTCCCCCAGAAGCCTTAATCTTTCACCTCCTGCAAGATATTTTAACCTTATTAAGGGCTTGCCTATTGGATGATTGCAGAATAGTTTTCTTGGTGATGAAAACCAAAATTTCTGAACTCCCAAATAGTCATGTTAATATTCCACAAATAACTTAAAAATAACCCAATGTTCTTGCACCAGTGTTCCCAAACTATTCAACTTGTTTCTTTGAATTAATCATTTAATGATTCAGAATTCTGGCAAGTAAGACACCCAGGATGATGAGGATTTCTTAATCCTGAACACTCTTGCCTTTATCCATATACGGGGTGGGTAAAAGTAGGTTTACAGTTGTGAGTATGTGAAACACAGAGTGTATTCTTGTATTATTATTTATTAATTATTGTATTATTTGTATTACAACTGTAAACCTACCTTTGTCCACCCCTGTACATAGATGCAGATCTATTTCTAATCATCCTTTAATTAACCTGTAAAACACTGACATGTTCTGAGGAGCTTGGCAGGAGAGCAAGGCATGCTCTTTTCCACTGTTGATAAACAATGTACATAATAGAAGTATAAATGTCCTCATAGACACGCAGGCATAGCTAGAACGTCACCGGAAACAAGCCAAAGTGTGCTTTATTTGTGTGTGTGTGTTATTAGGATTTAATAAGATAATCTGAATAAAGCACATCTGGTACTGGTAAATGTCAGGGGGTGGATACACATACACAAATGCTCTTTTAATACTATTACAGATATTAGCTATTGTTTTTTTCTTTTTTTCTCTCTTTATTGATTAAGGTATTACATATGTGTCTTTATCCCCCCATTCCCCCCACCCCCCAATAGTTTATATGCATGCATATAAGTCCTTTGGTTGATCTCTCCCCCTTACCCCCACCCTCCCCTACCTTCCCTCTTTTAAACAGTATTCAACAAAGATCTCACAATATGGAGCGATCTAGTTTATAAGGTACTTGAAGATAACTATGCACTATGTCTGTGGCTGATGTCTGGCACAAAGTGTGCTTTAGATGCAACGAAGTTCTTCTGGAAGCAGGAGGAACACTGACATTTGCCAAAGACCTCGCATAAATCAGGCCCTTGTGAGGTGTTTCATACACTTGATGTCATCTCATGCTCCTATTATCATGCCTACATTACAGCAGGGGAAACTAAAGTTGCCCAAGGACAGCCAACTAGCTAGGGGCAGGGTAGAAGCAAACACAGATATTTCTGGCTTTGTGTGCCCTCTTTTCAGGAGAGCTACCCTGATCTGTGTTCAGTCACTCCGTGACTGATTTTCCCTGGCGCTTCCTGGGACTCCACTCCACAGTGAGGCTCATTTTCAGTGATTCCTGATTGTCTGTATTTTGGAATTTGACTGTTGCTTGCCATGTGCCATCTGTTGTTATGAAACTGCCCTAAAGCAGGAGAATAGAAGTTTAAAACAAGAAAAGAACTTTTTTTTTCTTTTCAAAGAAGGGTCTGAATGGTGGGAGAAAGGAGTTGTGAAGGGAGGCTTTTGTTTGCAATCTATATACTTCTGTAATGTTTGAATATTTTATGATCAGAACATATTCATGCATTACCTTTTTTATAGAGAAGGAAAAAAGAAGCTTTTCAGAAACATGTGAAAACAATTTGGAAAGAGCCACAATGCAGTGTATATTCTATTTTATGATATATTTATAGTAATTTGAAGATAAAGGCCTCTTTTGAGAGAGGGAAAAAGAGGACCAAGATTTCATTATATAGCTATTTTCTTCTCTTTTTCCCTCACACCCTACACACAGAAACACAAACAAAAGCCTATTATTGTTTCCCCTCATGGAACAACGATGACTAAGTGAATAAATCATCCAGTCACTAAAACTTCATTCCCAGTCATTTGACACCATTTAGGGAATACTATGCTGGAAATGTGCAGCTGTTCACATCTCCTCCAGCACCGCCCCCAAGGGTTAGAGGACTGAGCAGCAGGAAAGAAGCAGCCTGTGCCACAGTCTCCAAATGAAACTATGGCTGTTTCACCTCTCCAGTCAGATATTAATCTGGGAGGGAAAATACGCTTTCCCCTTTCTTCCTCATAACTCCAGCACCGACTATTTTCATGGTAAATGTAAGGAAATGAGTTTGAAAGTTTTCGAGTTAAATTTGCAAACTAGAGCTTAAGTCCATTCTCGGTCCATAAACTCTAAGGTAAGGTTTGTAGAAGTAAACTGAAGTGTGTGGGGTTAATTTCTTAGACACAAAAAGGGTTTAATACTCTTCCCCTGAGGATTCAGGATCTGCTGGGAAGAGTTTAGCGGAGAAGCACGGCCATGGGAACAGTGTTACGACACTTCCCCTCCATTACTCACACCGTCTGAAACCTTATGAGAACGGGTGTGTTGTGAAAGCTCTATTAATTCTAGTTACTCTGACAACAATTCCCTTGTTAGGTGGTAAGAGCACCTCAAACTTCTTTAGTGGCCTGGACCTTGCTTTTTCTTGTTTGCACCACCTGAGTAGTAAGAAATGCTTACGTGTTCATCAGGGCTTCCTGTGCGGGACAAATTTTGTGTATACACACACACATATAGCATGGACATAGATGTATATATCTATATATGTGTTGTGTATATATGTGTGTAAAACCATACATACACATGTATATACACATATGTGCATATACACATATGTAATAATATGCACCTGTGAGTATGTATTTATATGTCTTGTCTTTAGAAACTGAGGGCCTAGATGACAGATTTTCCTTTGCCTGCCTTTCTGGTTTTTCCCTTTGATCTTTTATAATCACC
The DNA here is from genome assembly GCF_000412655.1 of Myotis brandtii. NCBI lineage: Eukaryota > Metazoa > Chordata > Mammalia > Chiroptera > Vespertilionidae > Myotis > Myotis brandtii. Next base: position 133,658 of record NW_005357232.1, read on the forward strand.
GAGTGACTGGCTGATAGGCTTATTCTCCATGAACTTCCAAATATAATCATCTGTATAAGGTCTATTTAACGAGCTTAGTGAGCTTGTTGCAGTCATTGTGACTATGTTACGTTCACCTATTTGATATTTTTACTTAATTCTCTTGGTTCTTAAAAGTTCTTGGTAAATATGCTTTTTAAGAAACTTTAATTCATCGATTTAGGTTGCCTCTTGCTTTTTAACGGCACAGACATCTATTATTTCTATTATTTCACGTAACAAGAAGTCCAAATGGGACAGTTTTGGAGCTGGTTAATTCAGTGGCTCAATATGATCAAGGACACACATTCTTCCCGCTTGTTCCCTGGTCGCCCCAGCTGACTTGGCTTTTGTCCCCCAGCTTGTCCCTTCACGGTCTCCTCAGCAACTTCTCTTTCTGATGATTATTCTCGAACTGTGTCTCCAGTGTTATCTGAAGGAGTTTTGCCTCAGGAGATCTGAGTGGGGGCTTTGCACCTCTAGCCTGGCCTCCACCCTGCTCCACAAGAAGGTTGACTGATCCGACTCCAGCTGTCATCACTCCAGGCCGGAGGGCCCCTCTCCTGGCCTGGTCCTGAGAATTAATTTGCATCTGGAACTGAAAACTGTAAGTGGCTCAGGGTGAGATTCATTGTTTCTTCCTCATTACCTGGTCACCTCTCTCCTTTGCCTCCCAGGACACCCTACTTTCCTGGATCTTCTGGGTCTCCAGCATGCCAGCTGGAGACTCCAGCTCCTTCCCCTCTGGCCTGAAGTCTCCCAAGGTTCAGATTGGCCCTTCTCGTAGAATAGTCCCTCCCTTAGGAAAGTCACCATTCTGTGGCTCCCCCTCTCACCTCTCTGTAGGTGACTTTCTTTACCTTATGACCTAGGGAGAGATTCAGGTTCCCATCTTCAATCAGGACTTATTTGTCTTGTCACCTGAATATTCTGTCATTACCTTGACTTGAATGTGCCCCAAACTGAATGCCCTATTCCTCCCCTGCCCAGACCTGTCATTGTGTAGATGCTGTTAACATTTGTTATTCTATTTAAATATGGTTTAAAGCTAAGAACTGAAACATGGTGGGGTTATATTTAGTACAAAGCACTTTTTTTTTTTAAAGCATATGGGTCAGTAATGAAGATGACCCCAGGCTGAGTAGCTCAGTTGGTTAGAGCATCATCCAGATATGCCAAGGTTGTGGGTTCGATTCCCAGTCAGGGCACATAACAAGAATCAACCAATGAATGTATAAATAAGTAGAACAACAAAGTGATGTTTCTCTCTCAAAATCAATTAAGAAAATAAAGATAAGAAATTGCTGGTTTTAGTTTTGAGGCCCATTGATGTAAAGGAAAGTTAAGAGGAAAACAATTAGCTCTAGCTCCAATGGGAGAAGGGCAGAATTTCAGAGTAACTGGATGAGACAATTAAGTGCCACGTGTGAATTTTTTTCTTTTGAAGTATGGATTTTAAAAAACACCTATAAAGGATATTTCTGGGACAGCTGGGAATATTTGATTATGGACTGTATATTAACAACACAAGGGCATTAATGTTCAATATTCTATGGCTATATAGGAGGACTGTCCTTGTTATGAAATACACTCTGAAGTATTTTGGGATGAAGTGTCACAGTGTCTATAATTAAATCTTAAATTGTTCAACAAAATATAAAAAATAAAAGAACAGAAAGGAAGAAATGAAATGCAGGGAAAGTCGATAGATAAATCTAAGTGAACAGCACATGATATTCATTGTGCTACTTGCAACATTTCTATATGTTTGAAATGGTTCAACAAAATATAAAAAATAAAAGAACAGAAATGCAGTGAAAGTCAATAGATAAATCTAAGTGAACAGCACATGATAGTCATTGTGCTACTTGCAACATTTCTATATGTTTGAAATTTTTCAAAATAAAAAGTTGGGGAAAAGCCATCACTCTTCTGATTCAAGGATTGCGTGTGTGTGTGTGTGTGTGTGTGTGTGTGTGTGTGTATAGGGAGTATCATACTTTAAGTTTATATTTAGAAATTTCAGAGGTGGCCCTGGCCTGGTAGTTCAGCTGGTTAGAGCATCGTTCCAATACACAAGGGTTGTTGGTTCATCTTGGGTCCGAGCACATACAAGAGTCAACCAATGATTGCGTGAATGAGTGGAACAACAGATCGATGTTTCTCTCACACTCTCTCCTTTTCTCTTTCTAAAGATCAATAAATAAAAATGTAAAAAAATGAAAAAAGAAATTTCAGAGGCATAATCATTTCAAGAAAGCAAATGTGATTATTACTTATTTAAAACCACTAACAGTTTGAACTATTCTATTTGTTGAAGGGCTGCTTAGGCATGCTGCTTCCTGAAGACAGGGGTTGTGTCAGTCCCTCCCTAAAGGCCTCCACCACTTGGCAGAAAGCCCTGTTCACTGGGCGTATGTCCCACGAAGGACATGGGCTGCACGTCTCACTGCTCAGATATCGGCACGGTGTGCTTGGCTCTGTCTTGCGATTGACTTGCCACGGGAGGGGGAAGTAACTCATTGATCCTGCCAGTCGTAAGGCTCTGTTCTAGGCTTTCACATACATCATTCGTTTCATTTGCACAGCCCTCTGGTGAGGTAGGAACCATCATTCTCAGCTACAAGTGAGAAAACGAAGTTCACGAGTGGTTGTTGTAGCTCCAAATCATAAAACAGGGTAGGTGGTGGAGCTGAGATTCAAAACAGGTCTTTCCACTAGATCAGCGGTTCTCAACCTGTGGGTTGCGACCCCTTTGGGTGTCGAACGACCCTTTCACAGGGGTCGCCTAAGACCATCGGAAAACACATATATAATTACATATTGTTTTTGTGATTGATCACTATGCTTTAATTATGTTCAATTTGTAACAATGAAAATACGTCTGCATATCAGATATTTACATTACGATTCATAACAGTAGCAAAATTACAAAGTAGCAAAATTATGAAGTAGCAACAAAAATAATTTTATGGTTGGGGGTCACCACAACATGAGGAACTGTATTAAAGGGTCGCGGCATTAGGAAGGTTGAGAACCACTACACTAGAGAAAACCTAACAAGTGTTACGAAGTTGGTCTCCCTGACTCTACACTGCCCTGACTGGAACATGATGCCCAAATCTTGGCTACCTTACAAATTATCAATCTGATTATGGAGCCAATTTGCCAATTTTGTATGGAGAAGCTGATGTCTTGTAAGTCTGTGCTCACTGAGTAGAGGGTTATCCAGACTTCAAAGCTGGCCCCTATGTTGTTGACACAAGTCAGTTTGGCTAAATTATTTCCTGCCCGCAATCATGGTATTAACAGCTCTGAGGGGCTCAGCTGTAGCAGCTGCATTTCAGTATATGACTCCATTCAATGCTTACTTTCTCACTTCTCTTTAAGCTGGCAACATCAGGGTTTTGTTTTTGCTTTTAGAAAGTGACTCAGGAATTATTTCCTGACATCCAATTATCTTACTTTCTACAGTTGCTCCTCCAGGTCCTGCAGTCCTTCACATTTTCAAAGTTCTGGTGACTTTAAACTCATCTTTTTCTTTTTGAAAATATACTTGAAACTAGAAGTGGGTTTAATCTTTGTTTCTTTTTTCCCAAGAAAATGTTTTGTTTTTTTGTTAATCCTCACCTGAGGATATTTTTTCCATTGATTTTTAGAGAAAGTGTAAGGGAGCGGGAGAGACAGAGAGAGAAACATCGATGTGAGAGAGACACATTGACTGGTTGCCTCTGGCATGTGCCCCAACCGGGGCCGGGATTGAGCCTGCAACTGAGGTACATGCCCTTGACTGGAATCAAACCCAAGTCAAACCGACTAGGGCCCAAGGATAAGATTTTTGAAAATTTAAAAGTGACATCTTTATCAGGTCAAAATCTGTAACAAGATTTAGCAGAAATTGTGCTAAGTGATTTATGTGCATTATAGCATTTGCTTCTTGCAACAACTTGTTGGTAGGTATTCTTCTGAACCTTAGGGGAGGTTGAGTAATATGCCCAAGTCACTCCGCTACTAGGTGGCAGAGGTAGAGCCGGAACTGGAACTTAGACCTGGCTAACACCAAAGTCCATATTTTAATTATAGCTGCCTCCCAATTATAAAAACATACATGACTATTGTAAAAATACCTGGAAAATACAGAAAGTTTGAAGAATAAATAAATTCCCCTGAAATCCTATCTACCATAACAAATCACCAGTAACCTTGTTATCAATTTCTTTTTCTTTACTACCTAGTAGTCCACTGTTATTCATGGGGGATATGTTTCAAGACCCCCAGTGGATGCCTAAAACCATGCATAATATCAAATTCTATATATACTATGTTTTTTCCTATACATACATATCTATGATAAAGTTTAATTTATGAATTAGGCACAGAAAGAGATTAATAATAATAACTAATAATAAAACAGAACAATTATAAAAATATATTGTAATAAAGTTATGTGAATGTGGTCTTTCTCTCTCTCAAACTATCAACATGTACTATAATCACCTTTCTTGTGATGATGTGAGATGATGGAATGCCTACCTGATATGATGAAGTAAGGCGAATTATGTAGGCATTGTGATGTTGCGTTAGGCTACTATTAGGGTTACCTGAATACAAGCACTTCGATACCAGGGCAGTCTTCTGACAACCTAGGTGACTACTAACTGACTGACAGGCTGGTAATGTATGTGGTATATTTAGTGTGGATAGGGATGATTTGTGTCTGGGGAGGGATGGAGAGAACTCATAATATTTCATCATACTACTGGAGAGAACAGATGGAGAGAACAGAACAGTGTGCAATATAAAATGTATGAATTATTTATTTCTGGGGTTTTCCATTTAATATTTTTGGGCCAAGGTTGACCATGTGTAACTGAAATCGAGGAAAACAAAACTTAGGGTAAAGGGGAATAACATATTTGCATATAATGTTAAGTGAAAAGCAGAAAACAAAACTACATTGAGTAACTACTTTTTAAAAATACGTGGAAATGATAAATGGGACTCTTACTCCACATTCATCATGTTTTTTACTAGTATATCTAACATTACATAATGCATGCTTTTCAATATAATTAAATGTTACTCAATAACATAATTTTTATTTATTTACTTTAGTTTTTTATTAAATTTAGTGGGGTGACATTGGTTGAACACATCATATAGGTTTCAAGTGTACAATTCTATGACACATCATCTGTATATTGCGCTGTGTGTTCACTACCCAGACTCTCCCTCTGTCACTATTTTCCTCCCTTTACTCTCTTCTTCCCCGCCATTCATCAACAGGATTCCCCCCACCCCGCCCCAGAAACATGATTTTTAAGTGTCTACATATTTCATTGTATAAATGTCCTATAATTTAACCTCTATATTGATTCTTTTTTTGTATCATAAAATTGTGGTGAACATCTACTTAAATTTTTGTACCATTCATATGAATGATCAAATATATATTGAGCTTCTATTATGTGTCCAGTTACTGTGCTAGGCACATGAGAGACAGTGGTGAGCAAAAGAGGCACGGTCTCATCCTTCAGGGAGTTAGCAGTCTAATGAGGGAGATTAACTCACATTAATCCACAGATCATAAAATAAAATTGTAAATACATACTATGATAAAAAGGGAAGGCACATGCTACTGACAGCATACACCCACCAGAGACCTGCTCTAGTCTGGGGGTTCATGGAAGGTCTCTTGGAGGAAGTAATATTGGGCTTGAGTGAAAAGTTGGAGCCAGATGAACAATGAAGCTGGACAAGAGCACTCTAGGCAGTGGTGCCAGTGAATGCAAAGGCCCTGCGGGAGGAAACAGCACCGGGCATTTGAGGAACAGTCTGGAGTAGCTGTAGTCCAGAAAGCAAGAGAGGTGGGGGTTGGGCCCTGGAGGCCTCATTGTAGATCTTGATCTTTATCCTAAAATGAAAAGAGATTGAAGGATTGTAAACAGGATGAGCTCTGAACTTGGGAAAGATTCCTCCACCTGCAGTGTGGAGGACAGGCTGAAGTTGGGGTGAGACTGTGAGGAAATTTAACAGTAATCCTGGTGAGAGATGATGGCAGCCTGCACTAGGGAACATGGAAAGAAGTGAACAAATCTGAGAGATATTTTAGAAGGTAAGATTTGAAGGACTGACGATGGATTGGTTAAGGAGGGGTGAAGGAGAAGAAGGTGTCAGGATGCTGCCTGGTTTTTGACTTGCTGAACTGGAGGCATTGTCTCTACATCAGCAATACCTGCAAGGAAGCAAGTTTGGAGGAGGGGCTACAATCACGAAGCTGAATTAGACAATCTTTTTTTTTTTTTTTAAATCCTCACCTGAGGATATTTTTTCTATTGATTTTTTAGAGAGAGTGGAAGGGAGAAGGGGGAGAGAGAGAGAGAGAAAGAGAAAGATTGATTAGTTGCCTCCTGCTTGCGCTGGGACTGGGGAGGGGGGGAGGATTGAACCTGCAACAGAGGTACCTGCCCTTAGCCAGGATCAAACCCGAGACCCTGTGGTCCACCGGCCGACAATCTTTTTTTTTTTCTTTTGTAAAGAACCAATTTTTACAGTCTTGATTTAATTGAAAAAAATTAGGAGTTGTTTAATTTCCACGTCTTAGTGGATTTCCTAATTTTCTTTCTATTATTAATTTCTAACTTCACTCCATTGTGGTCATAAAACACGCTTGTTTCAATTTACTGATTAAAGATGGAAAAAGAAAGACAATTCTTTATTTTGTTTTCCCTTTAATGTTCCAGAACTAGGAAGATTACTGCACAAGGTGACAATAAATAGAAGGATCAAAGTATCACTCCAATGATTAGTTAACTGGTCATAGAGAAGGCAAAACTTTGTAATGGTAGGGATCAATCTTGGCCTCATTATCAGGCAACCAGGTACTATTATGTGTGCACCCAATGTGATGTAGTACGAAGGACACAGCATCAGTTGTGAAATATTCTTACCAACATGTTTAACCTGAACTAACCAACCTTTTAGACGTAACTGCCAGTTTACAGGGAATAGAGGAACAGGGTAATGACATCACAAGGAAACCATCAAACAAATACAGAAAGTGGGATATTCTACCGAAAACACTGACTTTCTTTAACAACTCAATAGCATTAAAAATAAAGGTGTGTTTGCCTTGCTGGTTTGGCTCAGTTGGTAGAGTGTAGGCCCACAGACTGAAGGGTCCTTGGTTTGATTCTGGTCAAGGACACGTACCTCGGTGTCAGGCCCGCTCCTGAAAATCAATGGAAAAATGTCTCCGGGTGAGGATTAACAAAAGCAAAATAAATTACAGGTGTTTTGGAGACTATTCTAGATTACGACAGGCTCATAAAAATAAAACCAAATGCAATGTGGGGACTTTGTTGGACCATGGTTTGAACACACCAGCTGTAACAAGGTATTTTGGAGGCAGCTGGGGAAATTTTAACATAGTTCAGGTATTAGATTAAGAAATTGTTAATTTTGTTAGGTGTAGTAATGGTCTCTCTCTGATGCATAGCCAGGACTCAGAATCTCAGGGCCAGGCCCGGTGGGACTCAGGCAGCAGACCTGGCAGCACATGACCCTACTTCTCACCTGCTCTATGTCACATTACTCTTCCTGTTGGCATTTTTGGTAAAACTTCAGCTTTAGTCACTTCTCTTTCACGGCTTCTTCCTCATGTCCCCACACAAAATGTGAGGATGTGAAAAGTCCTGAATTAGTAAATAAGATTTCTTACTTTGCTTTAGAATAGGCTTATTGGTATAGCACAGGGGCCCTCAAAGTACGGCCCACAGGCCACATGCAAATACAAATATTGTATTGTATAGCATATGAGCTAAAGTTCCTGCTACCTTTAAAAACACACACACACAGTTGTGACGGTTTGAATTAAAAAAAAATTATTGAT
>NW_005357232.1:142497-148791 GCF_000412655.1 Myotis brandtii
CAGCCCCATAATGGGAATGTTGGTACACTTGAAGTTGTCCCAGAGGCTCTTTACACTATCTTCATATTTTTGGATTGTTTTTTCTTTTTGCTGTTCTGGTTGGATGTTTTTTGCTTTCTTATATTCCAAATCATTGATTTGATTCTTGGAATCTTCTACTCTATTGTTGAATCCCTGTAAATTGTTATTTATTTCAGTTAGTGTATGCTTAATTTCTGACTGGTCCTTTTTCATATCTTTGACATTCTCACTAAGATACTTGAAAGTCTCACTAAGTCCCTTGAAGCTCTCATTAAGATCCTTTGAGTAACCTTATAACCATTGTCTTGAACTCTGTATATAGTAGTTTGCTTGTGTCCATTTCTTTCACTTGTGACATATTTCTTTGTCTCCGAATTTTGGCTGCTTCCCTGTGTTTGTTTCTATGTATTAGATAGAGCTACTATGTCTCCTGGAATTGGTTGAGTGGCCTTGTGTATTAGGTATCCTGTAGGGCCCAGTGGCTCAGCCTCCCCAGTTACCTGAGTGAGCACTCTAGGTGCGCCCTTGTGTGGACTGTGTGCACAGTCTTGTAGTTGAGTCTTGACTGCTGTTGGTGTCTCTGGGAGGAGTTGCCCTCCAGGCCAATTGGCTGTGATGACCAGCTGGGACTTCAGTGGGAGAGCAGCTGTGCAGGAGGCGAGACCCACCTGTGAAGCAAGGCAGGCTGGTGCTAGTGCCGGATCTAGGGCCTTTTATTGATAGGTTTGGAGCACACTGTCACCAGTTGCAGGTTGTTTGAGAGATTTTAGCAAAGTCTGATGCCTAAGCCAGGACAGGTCATTCATATGGAAAAGCCACTGCAAACAGCTTGGGCTGCAAATTGGATGGGGCAGGTTTCTCAGGGAATCCCCAGGGCAGAGCAAACAGTGTGCTCCAGGCTGATGGAGACTCAGATATGACTGCCAGTCAGACCTGAGACAGGGGAGGTCCCAGCACAGGAACAATGACCCTTGCCAGCACCTCTGCCTGGGAGAAAGCCACCCCTGAGTTTCTGCCCTGGTGCCAGACAGTCCAGTTTCTTCTGGTATATGTCTGGGTCTCCCAGAGCAGCTCGGTGCTGGAACTCAGAGAAAGCAAGTCCGAGTACACTCATGCGCTAACATACACACACATAATTTTTACATAGCCTTTTATACCAAAGTGATATTATTTATTTGAAATTCCTCAAACTTCTCTAGCTTGATCATCTGACATAAAGGGAATCAATAAGATCACCATTTGGCTTTGTGAGAAACAAGCAGACTTTCCCTCCATTCATGTGGTATTTCTGAATGGCCATGGGCTGTTTTTACAGCCAGGTTAATGGAATTATGTATTACCTAAGTCAGTGATTTTCAACCTTTTTCATCCTATGGCATACATAAATTAATTACTAAAATTCTGCAGCACTCCAAAAATTTGCCAATCTGACGAAAAAAAAAGGTATAATTTTGATTCATTCACACTGAACAGCTATTGTTGTGTTGGCTGTCATTTTTTAAAACTTGACAACCTAAAAGAAGAGAGGTCAGCCTGGCTGGCATGGCTTAGTGGTTGAGTGCCAACCCTTGAACCAGGAGGTCACTGTTTGATTCTTGGTCTGAGCACATGCCCTCCTTTTGGCTTGATCCCCAGTAGGGGGCGTGCAGGTGGTGGCCCATTGATGATTCTCTCTCATCATTGATGTTTCTATCTCTCTCTTTCCCTCTCCCTGAAATCAATAAAAGCATATTTTAAAAAAGAAAAGAGGTTAGTGCCCCTGACAAAATAGTCAAGTATTGCATGTTTTCAAAATTCTTGTGGCACACCGGTTGAAAAATCACTGTTTTAAATAAGTACAGTACTGAACACTTTCCACCTTGTGTTATGGCTATTGACATATAGTTCTTCTATTACCAGCCAATGCCCTTTAGCACAGTTAAGGGTGTTAAACACAGAATGTATTCACTAGATTGTTTTTGAATGAATGAATGAACAAATACATGCAAGCCACACACTTCAACAGTTATTGGCTCTAATGTAGCAATAGTTTTTCCTGCAGATGTGTTCTTTGTGCTAAGGACCAGATGAAAAACAAGACTTACAACTCAAGAGTTAAGGTCCTCTCATCCCAGAATTGAACAAAAAGCCATAATAACCCTATTGATTAAGCTACTAGTATATAAACAACTACTTCTTATTCCTCCAAAGTACTGAAAGTTCCCATTTATTCTCCTTTATGTACTTCACTCCCCAAACCATACACACATACTCAGCTAGGATTTTCCTGCTTTTCCTTAAACCTGTTAAATAATGCCTGCCTAAGTTTAACAATCTAGTATAGGATGTCTGGAGCTATATAAGCCATCTACATGTGAAAAGCCTTCCAACTGCCGTGGGAAACAAGTCTGGTTGAATTCTTAAATATAGAAGTCTAGCCTGCCACACCCAACTGGACCAGAGGGAAATTACATGCCCGGCACGCAGGGCTGTGTCTGGCACATACTAAGCATTCAGTAAATGTCTGTTGTACGAGTGACTGAAAGTGTCTGCTTTTCTTTGGCTCCTATTCATAATGTCCACATTTTATATTAGAATTCTCATTTTTGTAGGTACAGATTTGAGTTCCACTGTGTGGGCTAGGGGCAATGCTGTAGATAAGAAAGTAAGAGGAATGTTTGAAAATAGTCCAACTAGAAAAAGGGAAAAGTAAAGAGGTTTACAAAAAAACCAGAGTTCTTTTACACTAAACTATTATTTTAGGGTTTGAGCTCTGTGCAGGTCAATCAGTTCTCTCCCTTTTTTCTTGTAGGGGAGAGTGTGTACGCAGTCCTCCACACCACAAATTATGCAGTCAAGTTTCCCACATTTGGGGAATTCACAGGGGTCAACATATCAGAGTGCAATGGATAAGCCTCACCCTGGGAAAACCACCTTGGCGATCATGCTATGTCCCCTGCCAGGTGTCAATTCAGTTCTCTTTATCCTGTGGCCATATTTTAGTCCCAAACCTGCTTAGTGTTTTGTTAATGTATGCCCTTGAAGAGGAAAGGGAAGGCAAGGCAAGAGGCAAATTCACTACCAATTTTGAGAAAACAAACAAACAAATGAAACTCAAAGCACAGGTCCTACTAAGTAAAAGTAAGTGATTTCAGCTTTGAACACACAGAGCAGAACTTTAATGCACTCAAAGACTGGGAAGGTTATGGGCCTCCCTGATAATTCCCTGACTACCAGTAAAATAAATATCTAACGATTAAATGAGCAGGATATCCTACTGTAAAATCTGGAAACACAGGACCTCTTAAATCCTCCACAGTGCACATGAAATTTCATTAATTTGTTCAACAACTATTTAATTTAAATGCTTTCTATGTATCAGGAACTATTTAGATGGGGGAGATCCAAGTTAAGGGCTGAAAAGAATGTGAAGCATGAAGAACATTAGGAGATAGTCAGAGGGAAAAGTTGCAAGAAATAATATTGGTAGAAACTTTCTCTCAACCCTATTATGCCCCTTAGAGTATTGGCTATTCTCTCTTCCTTGACAAATAAGCTTCTTGAAAAAAATAGTCTATACCTCTGCCACGGAATAGAATTAAGAATAAGCATTTAGAGCCTCTTATGGCAATTTGACATGGCCACAGCATTCAAGCCTGTCATCAGCAGACTTGTCTTGTTGAACAGTATACCAGCTTGGTTGTCATCCAAATCTCAGGGAACCTTGCCTCTGCCACAAGTGGCATACTAGTCACACAGCGGGGCTGTTGTTAGTCCACAACAGATTGGAAATTACAGATATCGTGCTTCACCACAAAAGCATACGGACTCCACTTCATCTCCTGTTCAGTCTTCAAACCATTTCAATCTGGCATCTGCCCTCCCCACTCTGCTAAAAATGCCGCTGACCTCCTATGGCCAAGTTTGGTGATTCTTTTTTCCCCTCATCACATGAAACATCTCTGTAGCATTTGACACCCTTTGCTTCTGTAACATTATGGAAGTTGTGTTCCCCGACGTACCTGTCAACTCCTTTCTGTCTTCTTTCCAGGCGTCTCTTCTGCCTAATCCTTGGCCTATTTCTCTTCTCATGCTACACTCATACAGATTATTGCTGGACAATCTTATTGATTGATGTTCCATGGCTTCAACTATATACTGTTGACTTCTAAATTTCTATTTCCGGTGTTATAAACTTGATGGTACACTAATGTGCTTAGAAGATTTATAAAAGAAACCCAGCTTAAGCTAAAAAGGCAAGATTAACAGAGAATCATTTATAATTTTCAAAATTATACATTATTTAGCCCCAGAAACCTTTTTTATTGTTGTTAATCCCCACCTGAGGATATTTTTTCCATTGATTTTTAGAAAGAGAGTAAGACGGAAGGAGGGAGGGGGGAAGTAGAGAGAGAAACAGCAATGTGAGAGAGACACATAGATTGATTGCCTCCTGCATGACCGGAAATCAAACCTGAGAACCTTTGAGCCGTGGGCCAATGCTCTAACCATTTAGGAACATCAGCCAGAACCCAGAAACCATTTAAAAAACATCTTTATTGTTGAGAGTATTACAGATGTCCCCCTTTTTCACCCCCATTGCCCCCCTCCATCTGGTTCCTTCCCCGCCCCAGGTCTTCACCACCCTATTGTTTGGGTCCATAGGTAATGCATATCTACTCATATAAAAACCCTGGGTGTAACATCACATCCCAAAGCTCGACCAACTGGAAGGAAATCAGTCCTGCAGGGGTTGTCTTGGAAACGGCTGCGCCCTCCCCCAGCTGTTTCCTGGAGGGCGAAGTTTCAGGCAGGAACCCGCCCTCAGAGCAGAGCATGGAAGTACTGAGTCCTGGGTTGCCTTGCCAAGGGCTGCGCCCTCCCCGAGCTGTTTCCCTCAAGGCCTGAGGGAAGAACCCACCCTCGGAGCACCAGGAGCGCCCAGCAGTAGTCAGTCCTGGGTTGCTGAGGCAGAGGCCACAACATGGTAGAACTCTGGGTCTGGCCCAACAGGGGGCGTGGCTGGCCTTCAAACCAGACCCTGACAGTAGGGAGGAGGCAGCCCCATTCCTCACAGAATCTGCTGTTGGATAGCTTGCTGTCAGTGGCCTGCCAGCCAGGAACCCCATTCATTTGACACCCTTTGCTTCTGTAACATTATGGAAGTTGTGTTCCCCGACGTACCTGTCAACTCCTTTCTGTCTTCTTTCCAGGCGTCTCTTCTGCCTAATCCTTGGCCTATTTCTCTTCTCATGCTACACTCATACAGATTATTGCTGGACAATCTTATTGATTGATGTTCCATGGCTTCAACTATATACTGTTGACTTCTAAATTTCTATTTCCGGTGTTATAAACTTGATGGTACACTAATGTGCTTAGAAGATTTATAAAAGAAACCCAGCTTAAGCTAAAAAGGCAAGATTAACAGAGAATCATTTATAATTTTCAAAATTATACATTATTTAGCCCCAGAAACCTTTTTTATTGTTGTTAATCCCCACCTGAGGATATTTTTTCCATTGATTTTTAGAAAGAGAGTAAGACGGAAGGAGGGAGGGGGGAAGTAGAGAGAGAAACAGCAATGTGAGAGAGACACATAGATTGATTGCCTCCTGCATGACTGGAAATCAAACCTGAGAACCTTTGAGCCGTGGGCCAATGCTCTAACCATTTAGGAACATCAGCCAGAACCCAGAAACCATTTAAAAAACATCTTTATTTTTGAGAGTATTACAGATGTCCCCCTTTTTCACCCCCATTGCCCCCCTCCATCTGGTTCCTTCCCCGCCCCAGGTCTTCACCACCCTATTGTTTGGGTCCATAGGTAATGCATATCTACTCATATAAAAACCCTGGGTGTAACATCACATCCCAAAGCTGCGACCAACTGGAAGGAAATCAGTCCTGCAGGGGTTGTCTTGGAAACGGCTGCGCCCTCCCCCAGCTGTTTCCTGGAGGGCGAAGTTTCAGGCAGGAACCCGCCCTCAGAGCAGAGCATGGAAGTACTGAGTCCTGGGTTGCCTTGCCAAGGGCTGCGCCCTCCCCGAGCTGTTTCCCTCAAGGCCTGAGGGAAGAACCCACCCTCGGAGCACCAGGAGCGCCCAGCAGTAGTCAGTCCTGGGTTGCTGAGGCAGAGGCCACAACATGGTAGAACTCTGGGTCTGGCCCAACAGGGGGCGTGGCTGGCCTTCAAACCAGACCCTGACAGTAGGGAGGAGGCAGCCCCATTCCTCACAGAATCTGCTGTTGGATAGCTTGCTGTCAGTGGCCTGCCAGCCAGGAACCCCATTC
>NW_005357232.1:150260-150792 GCF_000412655.1 Myotis brandtii
CTGGGAGGAGGGGAGTTATGGGGGGAAAAAAAAGAGGAACAAATGTAATCTGAACAATAAAGATTTAATAAAAAAATAAAAAAAGAAAACATTATGCTAAGTAAAAGAAGTCAGTCACAAAAAAAAATAAAGTTTGAAATTATTTTTAAATTAAAAGTAAAAAAAAATAAATAAAAAAATAAAAAGGCCCAACTTCTCATTACTGATGAATGCACCATGACATCCAGTCATGCTATAAACGCCATAGACGGATTACTATGAGAAATTATGAGTCTGAATGTTGTATTTGGTGGGAAAGTTCTCCTTCTTGGAGGGGACTTTCGACAATGTCTCAGTATTGAACTGCATGCTATGTGATCGGCCATAGTACAAAGAGTTTAAAGTACTGTAATGTTTGGGGATGTTTCAGAAAGTTGTCTCTTACAACAAATATGAGATCAGAGGATTCTGCTTATAGTGGATGGTTAGTAAAACTTGGAGATGGCAAACTTGATAGCAGTTTTCATTTAGGAATGGATATTATTGAAATCCC
>NW_005357232.1:151345-161783 GCF_000412655.1 Myotis brandtii
ACTCTTAATGTGGTATACAGGGAGATATTAGAATAAGTTTAATCACTTTATCAGTCATTGTTTGCATCACTGTTGTTTTCATATCATGTTTTTGTTGTTTTCATGTTTTTGTCGTTTTTATATCATGCCTCTGTTGTTGTTATATCCTTTTGTTACTGTTTATTTATTAATAAATATATATATTATTTTCATGTACATTTTACTAATTTCCTTCCATCTCTCACACTTCTATAATAGAGAAAGGGCAAATAGCAATATTAAAATATCTCCGCTAATTAATTCCCTTTTAATGTGCATGAATTTTGTGCACTGGGCTACTAGTATGCATATAATAAAAGCATAATATGCTAACTAGACCAGACGACCTTCCGGATGAAGCCAGGGTTGTTAGGGAAGCCCAGGTCCGGGGTGCCGGCAGCTGGAGGGAAGCCAGTGCTGGCAGCCAGGGGAATGAAGCCCTACTCTTGCATGACTTCATGCATTGGGCCTCTAGTATGCATATAATTATTTGGTTAATCTCTTCCTGACCTCTTCCTCTCCCCTTGCCTCTGAGGTTTGTCGGTCTGTTCCATATTTGTGTGCCATCTGGTTCAATTTTATTCATCAGTTCATTTTGTTCATTCGATTTCTTGTTTGTTTATTTTGATTTTTAGATTCAATTGTTGATAGATATGCATTTATTGCCAGTTCATTATTCTCCTCCTCCTCCTCCTCTTCTTCTTCTTCTTCTTCTTCTTCTTCTTCTTCTTCTTCTTCTTCTTCTTCTTCTTCTTCTTCTTCTTCTTCTTCTTCTTCTTCTTCTTCTTCTTCTTCTTCTTCTTCTTCTTCTTCTTCTTCTTCTTCTTCTTCTTCTTCTTCTTCTTCTTCTTCTTCTTCTTCTTCTTCTTCTTCTTCTTCTTCTTCTTCTTCTTCTTCCTCTTCTGCTTTAACACTTTATGTAATACTGGTTTGGTGGTGATGAGCTCTACAGTATTAGCTTTTTCTTGTCTGGGAAGCTCTTTATGTGACCTTCAATTCTAAATGATAGCTTTGCTGGGTAGAGTAATCTTGGTCATATGTCCTTGTTTTTCATTACTTCAAGTATTTCTTGCCACTTCCTTCTGGCCTGCAAAATTTTTGTTGAGAAATCAAGTGGCAGTAGTATGGGTGCTCCCTTATAGGTAACTAACTGGTTTTCTCTAGCTGCTTTAAAAAACAACTACATATATATTATTTCAGAGTTGAAGGGAGAAGGAGACAGAACCATCAATGATGAGAGAATCATTGATCAGCTGCCTCCTGCATGCTCCCTATTGGGGATTGAGCCCCCAACCTGGGAATTCTTGACCAAAATTGAACCTGAGACCCTTCAGTCTGCAGGTTGATGCTCTATAATCAATAAATTAACAGCCTAGCCAGTGTCGCTCAATGGTTGAATGTTGATTTATGCACCAGGAGGTCACGGTTCAATTCCTGGTGAGAGCACATGCCTGAATTGTGGGCTTGATCCCCAGTGTGGGGTGTGCAGGAGGCAGCTTATTAATGATTCTCTCTCATCATTGATGTTTCTATCTCTCTCTCCTTCCTTCCTCTCTGAAACCAATAAAATAAAACAAAACACCAATCAACAAGTGACAAGTGCTGGCGAAGATGTGGAGAAAAGGGAACCCTAGTACACTGCTGGTAGGAATGCAGACTGGTGTAGCCACAGTGGAAAACAGTATGGAGTTTCTTCAAAAAATTAAAAATGGAACTCCCATTTGACCCAGTGATCCCACTTCTAGGACTATATCCTAAGAAACCTGAAACACTAATAGGAAATACTGTATGTACCCCTATGTTAATAGCAGTGCTATTTACAATAGCTAAGATTTGGAAACAGCCCAGGTGCCCATTAGCAGATGAGTGGATAAAAAAAGCTGTGGTACATTTATACCATGGACTACTATGCAGCAGAAAAAATAAGGCTCACTTACCCTTTGAGACAGCATGAAGGGACTTAGAGAGTATTATGCTAAACGAAATAAGCCAGTCAGAGAAAAACAAGTATCACATGATTTCACTCATATGTGAAATCTAATGAACAAAATAAACTGATGAACAAAATAGATCCAGAGACATAGAACCATGAACAGACTATGAATTTCAGACAGAAGGTGGGGGCAGAGTGGTGGGGAAGGAGAGATTATCTGGGGAACTTATATGCATATATGCATAGCCCATGGACATAGACAATAGAGTGGCAAAGGCTTGGGAGGGGTGGGTATGGGAAGGAGGGGGTCAATAGGGAAAAATAAACAGATAAAGCAGACAGCTGTAATACTTTCTTTTATATATATATATTATTGATTTTTTACAGAGAGGAAGGGAGAGGGATAGAGAGTTAGAAACATCAATGAGAGAGAAACATCGATCATCTGCCTCCTGCATACTCCCTACTGGGGATGTGCCTGCAACCAAGGTACATGCCCTTGACCAGAATCGAATCTGGGACCCTTGAGTCTGCAGGCTGACACTCTATCCACTGAGCCAAACTGGTTAGGGCAACAGCTGTAATACTTTCAACAATAAAGATAAATTAAAAAGAAAAGATCCTGGAGCATAATTATAACCATTGTTTTGAACTCTGTATCTAGTAGTTTTCTTGCTTCCATTTCATTTAGTTCTTTTTCTGGAGAGTTCTTCTGTTCTTTTATTTCTGACATGTTTCTTTGTCTCCACATTTTGGCTGCTTCCCTGTGTTCATTTCTATGTATTAGGTAGAGCTCCTCTGTCTCCTGGAATTGGTAGAGTGGCCTTGTGTAGAAGGCTCCTATAGGGTCCAGTGGCTCAGCTTCCCTAGTCACCTGAGTTGGGCACTATAGATGTGCCCCTGTGTGGGCTGTGTACACTATCTTGTTGTAGTTGAGCCTTGATTGTTGGTGTCACTGGAAGGAACTGACCCCCAGACCAACTGGCTGTGTGAACCAGCTGCGACTACAGCAGAAGAACTGCTGTGCAGGAGATACCCCTATGGAGCAGGACTTCCTTCAGTGGTGCTTTGGTGCTCACTGAGTCTACCCCTTGAGTGTGTTGCTTGTGGATATGTTGCTGTAATCTGCCATAGTCTGAAGCTGTCTACCAGGTGCACTGGCTCTGGGGCCCCCCTGGAGGTGCAAAGTCAGCCATTGCCTGTGCCCTGCCTGGGGCTCCCATCAGGAGCTACAAAGTGATCTGCAGATGGCTACTACTGTGTGGGCTCGGGAATGCCTAGGAGAGGCCAAGCTGTGAAGCAAGGCAGGCTGCTGCTAGTTCTAGGCCTGGGGTCTGTTATTGAGTGGCAGGGGGCATGCTGATGCCAGCTCCTGCTTGTTTGAGAGATTTTAGGAAAGTCTGAAGCCTGAGCCAAGACAGGCCATTTATATGGAAAAGCTGCTGCAAACAGCTTGGGTGGGGCTGCAAATTGGATGGGCCCGGGTTTTAGAGAATCACTAGGCGGAAGTGAACAGTGTGAGCCAGATTGATGGAGACTCAGATATGGTCCCTGCCACTCAGCTCTGCAATGGGGAAGGTCTCAGCATAGGAACAATGACCCCTGCAAGCCCCCCCCGCCACCCCCTGTTTAGGAGAAAGCCACTTAGTTCTTGCTCTGATGCCAGACAATCCAGTTCCTCCTTGTATATCCTGGATTCCCCAAGCCACTGCTCCAGGGCTGGAGCTCAGAAGTAAGTCCGTGCACCGGCCCTTTAAGAGGGACTGCCTGGGTCGCCAGCAGCCTCCTTGTCACTCAGCTGCAAACCGCACTGGTTTTTACAGCCCAAAGTTATAGGGACTCCTCCTCCTGGCACCAAAACTCTGGGCTGTGAGCCTGGTGTGGGGCTGGGACCCCTTTTTCTCACCAGAGGCCTCCACAGCTTAGATATCCCTCCTGATTTAAAAAATGCCACATGTGGGTGTCTAACCAGCTCGCTCTGCACCCTGTCCCTCCTATCAGTCTCAATGTTCTTTCTTCTTTACTTCTCTAGTTGTAGGCCTTCCATTAAGGCAGATTTCAGGTGGTTCTGAATGATGGTTGTTCTGTATTTTGGTTATAATTTTGATGTGGTTGTGGGAGGTGTGGAATACCGCGTTTACCTACACTGCCATCTTGGTTTTCTCGCCCAGAAACCATTTTTATTCCAAATGAAATCTTATATACAAAACAAAATAAAAACAGCTTCTTTGAAACGGATCTTTTACTTACCTGGGCTTCTCAGGTAATTGCTAAACTGATTATGGATCCTTAGAAAAAATTCAGGGAACCCATGAAAACAGATATACTCAGTGAAGAAAGAACCTCATGTCAAAAAATAATTCTATATTTGAAGGGAAAATGTCTTGACTTTTAAAAAACATTCATTTTCTCTAAGTTCTATTTAAAACTGTCTTCTAGGAAATATTTTCCTTTGATCCTTCAGTTTTCCTGCATCCCCATAGTGCTTTTTCAGTTGCTTGTCACTGAATATTTATTAGTTCACAGGTCTATTTTGTCTCACCAAGTGGATTATAAAAGTGCCCTTGAGAAACTTATTTCTCAGGATGGCTAGAATAGTGTTCTACAAATAGACACTCAATAAATGCTTCCTGATGAGTGTAGGACTTTTCAGAAAAGTAAATTTATTTACCATAACAGCAACATTAAAAATTAATAAGGCTAAGTAATTTTTTTTCAAGGTGGTGAAAAAAGAGGAATCTTTGATTCTGGATAGTACTTGTGAAAGGAATTAAGACACGTTTATAAATAGCTTTTATTTACTAGTAGGAATTAAAAATCTTTTTAAATAGAAAGTGATCTTTCAGATGACCTGAAAATTCCAATTTCTATCACCAGCAGAGTGGTCAGGCTTTCTCTAATGAGCAGATAGATTATGTGACAAAAAACATTGCTAAATTCCTTCTAAAATGTTTGATCCAGGAATTTAGCCATGGCTTATATGTGGATAGACAAGATTTTTACGACAAAAGCTCACACAGAATAATGGAATATACAACTGTGATTTTTAAAACTATAGGATATTACATTTCAAAGATGCTATAGCTATGGTAGTTTTTAAATTTTCTTACCCATTGAAACCAGTTATATGAAAATTACTGCAAATCTGGGTTGTAAATCTAAATTCACATACCAGACCTGTGATTTTTTTAGTTAATGATTTGTTTCATGCTTTCAAAATGTTTCTACCGTCATTAAAAATGTGTTTTTTCCCCCTTTCTTTTTTTTAAAATTAAATCTTTATTGTTCAGATTATTACAGTTGTTCCTCTTTTTCCCCCCCATAGCTCCCCTCTACCTGGTTCCCACCCCACCCTTCCTGTTACATTAACTGAAGATACACCTAATCTTGAGGCAGCTTCTGAGTTGAGAATTATATTGTTATCCAATACTGGTGATTCATTTTGAATCTTTAGACACATCTCTTGCCACATAGGCTCTTTTTAAAGGTGCTTTCACATAGCACAGACATTACCAGTCATAGTGTCAAGTTGCACTTTGTGCCTTTCATTTCATGTATATTTATCATCAGTTTGATCTTTTTTAAGTGTCTTGAAAGGTATTCTGGAAAGATGGAATTGGTGACACAGTGGTATCCCAGTAGATAGAAGGTTGCATGATTCCTTTGAGTTTTGATTTGTAAAGCCTCGTCTTCTAATTCAAGAGCATCTCTTTGACCCAGGATGTTTCCCAATATGCATTCAGTTAAACAAGGCAGGTGCTTAACTCTGCATGGAAAGCACTTAGAAGATAAAAAGGAAATTGTCTTTCGTTTTTTTTTTGTAGCCTTCCTAATATTTACAGTAATATCATTAACCTCATTCTTTATCAATAGCAAAAACAGGATACTTTTTGCAATGTAATTAGATGTTCTATAGTGCAACAATAAATTGCCTTCTAAAAGGGGGGGAGGGTTCATGTATAATATTCATTTACAATTCAATATATAATTACACAAATAATTTTTAAATAGAATCAATAATAAAGACTGTTCTGTGGATGGTAGTGCATAATACATTTTATATTTTGTATAGTGATTTCAGGCCTTTTGTTTTCTTAAAATCAGCAGCTATTTAACCTGATTCTGAGCATTACTTTGTCCTTTGCGCCAGAACTATTTTGTGCACGCTTTTTGTGATGTGTTAAAAGTCTGCATTGCCAACATTGCAGCTCGAACTTAAACTTGTTATTCAAGTAAATATTTAATTTTTTTTATTGCTCTTGTATAACAGATTCCCCTTTTAGTATTATTTTAGAAGCATTGGGAGGGTTTTGGCTAAAGTACAATTTATTGGGGAAAACTAGATTTTAGTTTTATAAAACTTTTAAGTCTTTCATGGGACCTATATTTTCTTGAGTTAAATTTCGTAGTTCTAGAAAAAATAAGCGATCTAAAAAGGTGTTTATCTGTGTTACTTAGAAGCAGAGGCTTCCTTATATTGTAACCTACTAAGTGATCTGGAGGGATTCCTGTCATTAAGCACAAGTACACTGACCCCTCAAATGTCTGCATAAGAGAACAAGCACCACATCGCTGCAAGTTTCTAAATGCTTCCTACATACAGGCCCCAAAACCATGTGAACCGATCAACTTCTTGTCAAAGGAAACCGCCACTGGGGAGAGAAAGACCTGGAAGAGGCTTTACCATGGACACTCCCCCTTTCGGGAGCCCGAGAGCAGCCTGTCTGGCATGTCTCACTGGAGCTCAAGTCATAGAATGTGTACAGTACCTGAGAGGCTGCTACAGAACTGAAGTTAATTGGACATTTTATAGGGATTTATACAGATGTTGGTCCTCAAAAACTACAATCCAGTGGTCTGCAAAATAAAATGTGTTGGAAACCTCTGAAAAAAAAAGTTTTAAGTCTTAGTTAAACTATAGGTACGTTGAATAAAACTTGATATCATACGTAATAACGATATTATTTATTGATAAAATTAAATTCCTAACAATTTACTTTAAAATATCCATAAAATTAAATCATGACAATGACTGACAAACACTAATGTGAACAATGGCCTTTCACCTCCTTGGAAAGTTTAGGTAAGTCAGGTTTGTATGTTGTTGTTTTTAATTTCAGGCATGATTCCAGGTTCTCATCAATAAGACGACTTCTCAATTTACTCTTGATAAGGTTCATGCTTGAAAATGCTTGTTCGCATAAATATGTAGACCCAATTAGTAAAGAACAGCAAACGCTAGTTTTTTCAGTTGATTATATGAGTCAGGAATACTATTCCAGGTGTTAAAAATCAACAAATCTTCTTTCTCCAGGTCTTTCAAAGCAGACCACTTGTGCTGTGAACTTTGTTTTTCTCCAATATTTCTATATCAGCGCAAAGACGTTCAAATTTCGAGCTCCACAGTTCTTTCTTGTTTTTTAAAAAATACATTTTATTGATTTTTTTACAGAGAGGAAGGGAGAGGGATAGTCAGAAACATCGATGAGAGAGAAACATTGATCAGCTGCCTCCTGCACACTCCCCACTGGGGATGTGCCCACAACCAAGGTACATGCCCTTCACTGGAATTGAACCCGGGACTGTCCGTTTTGTCTTTTAGTTGTATTTTTGAATTTGTTGTGGGAGGCAGCAATTTCTGGTGTTTACCTATGCTGCCATCTTGGTTTGCCTCTCCCCCTTTCACATTTATAGATTTCCTGTTGTCTTTTCTGAGCCAATTTGATGCTTAAGTGACTTTAAATATCAATATTACTAAAAATATAGCTAGCCTTTTGCAAATAATGATTAAAGCTACACCTTTCATTTAATTATAAAATTAATGAAGTCCTATCAATTCTACATTCCTCTCAAATATATTCGCTCCGAATGTACTTTCCACTGCCTTAATAAAGCCTCCCCTCCTAACTGCCTCCAAATTCCTCACCCTCCCATGCATTCTCAACATGGTCAGATTTGTGGTTCAGAAAGAACATGCCACTCCTCTGCTTAAAACTCTGCTCTGGCTCCTCATCATGCAAGGTCCCAGGTTTGATCCCAGTCAAGGGCACATGCCCGAATAGGGGTTTCCATCCCCAGTAGGGGGTGTGCAGGACGCAGCCGATCAATGATTCTCTCTCATCATTGATGTTCCTATCTCTCCCTCTCCCTTCCTCTCTGAAAAAGAAAAAAAAAATTAGTTCATGATTTACCTTTCTTCCTTGTTCTTTTCTGTATTTTGCAGAGGTTCCACACTGAACACGGTTCTTTTTATTTAGTTATTTATTATTATTGTAAAAAAATATTTTATGGATTTCGAAGAGGAAGGGAGAGGGAGAGAGAGACAGAAACATCAATGATGAGAGAGAATCATTTATCATTTGTCTCCTGCACACCCCACACTGGGGATGGAGCCCACAACTTGGGCATGTGCCCTGACCGGAATCAAGACCTCCTGGTTCATAGGTCGATGCTCAACTACGGAGCCATGCCGGCTGGGCTGAACATGTTCCTTTTTAAATAAAAACACAATTATTGTAATGAGTTACTCAGAAGAATATCAACCATATTAGTGTGGCCCATAATTTTAGGGTTTTGCTATGAGAATGTCATGAAATTTTCTGTTTCACCTAAGGCTCATTTTCTAGAATTCTATTCATTTACTTTACATATTGCCAAGAGAAAGTCTGAATGAAATAAAATACCCAGCTCAAGAAGGAAACGTATTTGTTGCAGAGGCAATGACACTGAATGATACGTCTAGTAATTCCAAAACTTGTTCCTATGGCCAGGATACAAGATATTAATTCAGTCACCTGATATTTCTTAAGAACTGCTGTACTATAACTATAAAGCATTTTTTTCTTTAGCAGGCAGATAAAAACAAAACTAAGGTAAGGTGGGAAGTACTGCTAAATTAACTTCATAACAAATATAATTCTAATATAGCAATTCAAAGGATACATATTACTCAATACGCAATAGTATTAAAAACTATAGCCCAACTGGTGTGGCTCAGTGGTTGAGCACCAACCTATGAGCAGAAGGTCACAGTTTAATACCCAGTCAGGGCACATGCCCAGATTGTGGGCTCAATCCCCAGTGGGGGGCATGCAGGAGGCAGCTGATCAATGATTCTCTCTCATCACTGATGTTTCTCTCTATCCCTCACCATTCCTCTCTGAAATCAATAAAAATATATTTAAAAAATTAAAACAACAAATCAACAATTTTGTTTTACTCTAAAAAAAGCAGTTAAGCCTAAAAAAAATCAGATACATTGTAAAATCTAAATATATTTCAAATTAGGAAAATGGCTAACACCAGTTTTGTTAACTCATCCCCTTCCCCCTCATATAAGACTTTTTGAAAGAAAGACTATATGATTTCTATACATTTCTAACACAATTAACAATAAGCAGTAATAAATCTTTGATCCATAGCTATTTCACAAAAAAGGTACAAACCATTTAATTTAACCTTTATGTATAATTCTTTTCCACTTATTTCATGAAATCTACATCTCTTTCATATATATATCTCCTTACCGGAGGATATGTTTTTATTGATTTTAGAGAAAGAAAGGGAGAAATAGAGGGAGGGAAAGATGCAGTGATACTCTAGCTGGTTTTGCTCAGTGGGTAGAGTGTCGGCCTGTGGACCAAAGGGTCCCGGATTTGATTTGGTCAAGGGCACATACCTCGGTTGCAAGCTCCTCCCTGGCCTGAGCCCTGGTCAGGGCTCGTGCAGGATGTGTTTCTCTCACATTGATATTTCTGTCTTTCCCTCTCTCTCCACTCTCTCTAAAAATCAATGGAAAAAAATTTCCTTGGGTGAGGATTAAAAAAAAATATATATATAGGGATATGAAAGAGAAACATCAACCAGTTGCCTCTCAGCGCCCCAAATGAGGATCAAATCCTCAACCTTTTGGTGTACAGTCGATGCTCCAAACAACTGAGTCACCCAACCAGGGCTCATATCTTATTTCTTGTGTGGTATAGCAAAGCTTTATGATTTCTAGAACATAATAAATACTCTGTTGCCATTTTTACAAATCAAAACAACAATGAGGTACCATCTCACACCTGTCAGACTGGCTATCATCAACAAATCAACAATCGACAAGTGCTGGAGAGGATGCAGAGAAAAGGGAACACTCGTGCACTGCCGGTGGGAATGCAGACTGGTGCAGCCACTATGGAAGACAGTATGGAGTTTCCTCAAAAAGTTAAAAATGAAACTCCCATTTGACCCTGTGATCCCACTTCTAGGAATATATCCCAAGAAACCAGAAACACCAATCAGAAAGGATATATGCATCCCTATGTTCATAGCAGCACAATTCACCATAGCGAAGATCTGGAAACAGCCTAAGTGCCCATCAGCAGATGAATGGATTAGAAAACCGTGGTACATCTACACAATGGAATACTATGCTGCTGTAAAAAAGAAGGAATTCTTACGATTTGCAACAGCATGGATGGAACTGGAGAGCATTATGCTAAG
>NW_005357232.1:162046-166495 GCF_000412655.1 Myotis brandtii
ACATATGTAATACTCTTTGTAATACTTTAAGCAATAAAACAAAATTTAAAAAAAAGAAAAAAAAGAAATGCCTTTCTTTTTATCTGGTTATTTAGTTTGCAGCTAATAATAATAAAAAAAAGTCTCCATCAGCTCACAGGAACACATAGAAGGCTCTGGGCCATATGCCCAGGAATTTTCTGATTCATTCCGTAACTATCAACTTCCCAAAGGAAATATTTGAAATTCCACTATTAAAAAATACATAAAACAAGCCAGGCTGGCGTGGCTGTGGTTGAGCCTTAATCCATGAACCAGGAGATCACAGTTTGATCCTGATCAGGGCACATGCCTGGGTTGTGGGCTCGATTCCCAGTGTGAGGTGTGCAGGAGGCAGCTGATCAATGATTCTCATCATTGATGCTTCTATCTTTCTCCCTCTCCCTTCCTCTCTGAAATCAATAAAAATATATTTTAAAAAATGATGGAACACATTGATTTTAGAAAAGCAAATATTTTAGTTACATAGGAAGAGTCAGGGAAAAATGTTTAATCTTAAGTAATTATACATTTGAACAAAAATCTGCTCCAAAATTTTGTCAAATAAACTACTAAAATGTTGTATACATATAATCAAATTAGCTGTCAGAAGTCAAGAATAAAGAAAAGTATTTTTATATCTAGATCAGCGGTTCTCAACCTGTGGGTCGCGACCCCTTTGGCGGTTGAACGACCCTTTCACAGGGGTCGCCTAAGACCAGCCTGCATATCAGATATTTACATTACAATTCATAACAGTAGCAACATTACAGTTATGAAGTAGCAACGAAAATAATTTTATGGTTGGGTCACAACATGAGGAACTGTATTTAAAGGGCCAGAAGGTTGAGAGTAATCACAACTATTTCTAAGTTATCATGCCTAGGGTGCATGTAAGAAAAATCTAATAGGTTAAAAAGAAGTCAACTGGTATTTTACATTTTTTAAGATTACTCTGCTTATCTTTCAATAATTAAAAAAAAAGTTGATCAAGAATAAACCTTTCTCTTAATAGAAACAAATTCCTTTGTGTGCCTTTAATGATATAGGTACAGTCAAAGGCAAATATGACTCGTTTAAATATTAATGACATTTTAGATACCTCGCTAAGATACAGTAATAGCTCCTTTACAGCTCAGCTATCTTACATACCTTATTTATAAAGAAACTAATGCAGTGGTTCTCAACCTTGGCCGCACCTTAGAATCACCTGGAAATCTTTTTAAAATCTTGGTTTCTGGGCCTCATCCTCTGGAAATTCTGTTTCTTTGTTATGGGGTGGGGCCACAACATTAGTAACAAAGAAACAGAATTTCCGGAGGATACGGTCCAGAAATCAGGATTTTAAAAAGATTCCCAGGTGATTCTGATGTGCAGCCAAGGTTGAGAACCACTGAACTAGTGGCTCGGTGCATGAAATTGGTGCAGATTGAAAAAAAATTAGAATATTTAAATATCACTATTCGCCCTTTCTCTATAATGGAAGCGTGAACCAAATTCATGAGTGACAATGACAGATTGAAACACATGTGTGCGATTTCTGCCAGCGAGGGTTTTACAGTATATGTATCTTGCATGCGCAAGTCAACTTAACCTATTATAGATATAGAACAAACTTGCTTAATTAGACCTGCTTTCTGATGTAGCTAAACTTTTCCTGCCCAGTGAAGCACCCCAACTTCTCTTTCAGGTAATTGTCAGCAACACAGCAGTAAATATCAACACAAAGCAGATTATTATTATAGATCACGCAGGGAGAACAAAGGGTAAAATATTTGACTGCAGCAGTGTTTGACTATATTCTGTGCAGTGAGAAAACCTGAAGTAATTTTCAAGGTCCACCATTTCTTACTTCTTTTCAGTTGGGTCAAGTTTCTAAGCTTTCTAAATCTCCATTTTCTGGCTAATGAAAAGAAAATAGGATTCCACCGAGTCTCCTATTTACCTACTCCAGGACTTCTGTGAGGATCAAATGAGATGAGGCACATGAAAACACTTCACAGACATTTGGTTAAAGTGTAAATGTTTCCACCTGGGTATAAAGCAAGTTGTATTCCTGGGCTGAAGAAACTGCAAGGAGGCTAGTCATAGCTAGGGAGAGGAAGCCAGGTGTTGCTACTTGTCGTCATTACCTGGGCAGAGGGAAGGACACTTAGCATATTAGCCTTTTATATAGATAAACCAAAATCCAAGAAGTGCACCAAAGTTCTTTACACAGACAAAAGGAATGTTAGACAGGTCACATTCTCAGGCATTTTGCTCTCAAGGTAACTTACTCTGAATCTATTCACTTTTTTATACAGAATTCTAACAAACTTGGATTTCCAAATCCACGTGAGATGAAAAGCAACAATTATGAGCCCTAGCCAGTGTTGCTCAGTTTGTTGGGTGTCCTCCTGTGCACCAAAAGGTTGCTGGTTCGATTCTGGGTCAGGGGCATGCCGGAGGCAGCTGACTGATGTCTCACTCACATTCTAAGAAAACCCAAAAAACAATAAAAAAACAATTATGAGAAGCTACTATAGACAAAGCATACCAATAATAGCAAAATGCAGTATCAGAGTTTACAAGTATGAAAATCAAAAGGAAAGCTATTAAAAAAAGGCATAAAAGGCCAAAGTTGACCCTTCTAAGGTTACTTAAGAGTAATTTTACCTACTTCAGGAGACTCTCAAGTCAGCATGCTAGTACTTTATATAATTGAAATTAATGACGACCTTGAATCTTCAATACAGTTCCTTCTGTTTAAGTATTACATTTTGCTATCAGCCTTCCTCTTGATAGGGTGACCACATCTGGTTTGCTTGGGATTGTCCCAGTTTAAGCCTGTTGTCCTGGCATAATTACTAGCTCTCCCCTTTACTCTTCAAAGTGTCCTGGTTTGGACTATAACTTTTAGGGTCATCCTATTGAGTGTTTACTACGTGCCAGGATTTATTCCAGGTGTTCACTTGTCCTCATAATCCTATGAAATGGCGTACAATTATTACCCGTTTTAAACATGAATACGACTGAGAGGTTAAATGATTTCCCTAATATCATTCAATTAGTAAGTGTTAAAGGCCTAACGCCTATATGTGAATAACCCAGACATCTGATACCAAAGTCCTAGGACTTAAAACACTATAATACATACATAGTATTATCTCTCCTTAGGAAGATGAGTATTGAACTGGAGGAGGGAAATACGCAAGGTTTTAGGATTAAGATATGTATATATAAAAAAGAGGTATCCGCTTTCTGGAAAATGTCTATATAGTCCTTATGGTTTCCATAATCCCATAAATTTACAATACTGAAACATCTAAGAAAATCTTTTTTGTTTTTTTAATCCTCACTTGAGGACATGCCTTTTATTGATTTTAGAGAGAGGAAAGGGGGAGGGAGAGAAACATCGATGTGAGAGAAACATTGATTGGCTAGGGATTGAACCCACAACCTGGGTATGTACCCTGACCTGGAATTGAACATGGGACAACACTCCAACTAAGTCACACCAGCCAGGGCAGAAAATCTTGAAGTGTAAATATAGTTCAAATTTTTATGAGCATGGGCTTTCTTAGGAAACAAAAATTCCAAAACAATAATATTTCTCTACTTCCTCTCATTTTTTTATTTCAAAATTATTTTAGGGAAAAATAGTATCTGATCAGTCACATGTGAACAAGCAAACTACACTTTTTAAAAAAATTAATAGTAACAAACATCAACTCAGAGGCCACACTTTATTCTTCATTCTGAAAAAGATGCTACATATCAGCTAATTAGTCTTTAAATGGTCATATTAAGTAGGTTACAAAAATAAAGAGGTTCAAAGACTTATACTTTTTTTTTGGTTAATCCTCACCGAAGGATATTTTTCCATTGATGTTTTAGAGTGGAAGGGAGGAGGAGAGATGGAGAAACATTCATCAATTGGTTGCCTCCCACAGACACCCCAACCAGGGTTGGGCATCAAGCCTGCAACAGATGTGCCCTTGACACGAAGTGAACCTGGGACCCTTCAGTCCTCAGCCTGACACTCTATCCCAGGGGTGGGCAACCCCTGGCACGAATGCCAAACATGGCATGCCAGTAACTTTTGCTGGCAGGCGAAACCCTCTTATAATCTTCCATTTACAATTTTTTTCTTAATATCGACTTTTTTATTTTTCAGATAAATTCAGTGTAGATGCATCTTAGATAAATAAATTTACATAACATGTATACATTAAAAAATAAATGTATTTTTCATCATCATATACTGTGTTTTTGTCGCTCGAATGAATTTTATTATTTCTTCAAGGTTCTTCACATACGTACACCTTAAGAGATATCAAGTAGGCGTAACATGTTCTCAAAAAATTAGGGTTGGCACGCAGAAGAATTTTGAGTCAGAGATTTTGCTGGTTTTGGCACGCACTCACAAAAAGGTTGCCCACCCCTGCCCTA
>NW_005357232.1:169990-175551 GCF_000412655.1 Myotis brandtii
CTAGGTCAGGGGTGGGCAACCCCTGGCACGCGTGCCAAACATGGCACGCCAGTAACTTTTGCCAGCACGAGAAACCCTCTCTTATAATCTTCCATTTACAATTTTTTTTCTTAATATCGACTTTTTTATTTTTCAGATAAATTCAGTGTAGGTGCATCTTAGATAAATAAATAATTTTACATAACAAGTTATCTTAAAGACCATAGACATGGATTGACGAGAGAGGGGAAGAGCAATTTCTATGCCTCTGCCTTAACTCTCCCTGCCTTCCTAGATCCGACCAGTGTTTTGGTTTCATCCACATATGCTTGTGAATCTTTGTTCTCAGTGATGAATTTTGTTAAGTCTCGTAATAGGAGTAGCCTGACGGATGAAAGTAGTAGCTCGTGCATATCTCTGAAGGTCACGAAATATAAACCTGATGTAAAATCTCTGTCATCAGTGATGCAGCAGCAAAAGTCCCACTGATAATATCAAACGGAGTCATAAAGTTTTCTGTCGGACTATCAGTGTACATGTATACATTAAAAAATAAATGTATTTTTCATCATCATATACTGTGTTTTTGTCGCTCGAATGAATTTTATTATTTCTTCAAGGCTCTTCACATACGTACACCTTAAGAGATATCAAGTAGGCGTAACATGTTCTCAAAAAATTAGGGTTGGCACGCAGAATTTTGAGTCAGAGATTTTGCTGGTTTTGGCACGCACTCACAAAAAGGTTGCCCACCCCTGCTCTATCCACTGAGCCAAACCAGCTAGGACTGTAATTCTTATTTTTAACATGTTTTTTAAATCTACTTAACTACACTCATTTAGAATGAATAGATTATTACATCTTCATAGCCTTTTCCTGTTTTGTAAAAGGCTTTGCCATATTTAATCCTCAGCAGCCAGATATGATAGACAGATAGTCACATTCTGATAGTAGGAAGAAACTGAGGCTCAAAGAGATTAATTTGCCTAAATGCTTTATGACAAGAAATTGAAGTGGAGGGATGACTCCCAATTCTACATGGAAAGAAAGCAATTACTTCATTGCTTAAGAGCAAAAGAAAAGCCTCAGATTTCCTATTGGTTGAAACAAAACAGAATATCTAATCTATAAATTCATGCTGTCTGAAAAGCAATAATCATTGGAGCCTGCATTTCTCTAATAGCTTTAATATCCATTAAAAAATGAATCATATTTGTTTTGGATCTCAAAGTATTAAATTTGAAAGCAAAAACAGGACCTATAAAAAGCAGAACCAGATTATTTTTTCAGAGTGGCAAATGTAATGAAAGGTGTTTCCAACTCCTCTATGATTTACCACTGCTGAGATTATTTCTTAACAAGGAAACACTTTTAAAACTATTTTCTTCCAAAGCTCATTTGCCAGATTCCATAAATTAGTTGCTACAAAGGACCTATATCAGAGAAACTCCAAACTAAACAAAAGGCTTTTCTTCCAATCTGAAAAGGTACATTAAATACACGATGCTGGCCACATTACATAATGATGGAAAACAACAGCTGATAGCCAGTTTGGGATACATGCCAACTGTTCCCATTTGTCTGACAATATTAAAATTAATTGCTACAACACTGTTTTCAAAGAAAATCATTATCTCTAAATGAGAAAGTATAATCAACTAAAATCCTAAAAAAGGCTCAAGATAATGGTGCCTCTCTGATTTACAATATTAGTTTTAAAAATATTAATGTTCTGAAGTAAACACATCTCAACAGCTTTATATATTTTCATATATTTTATTTTTTAACACTTATAATTTTGCAAGCTAGCAGTAAAATATTATCCTCAATATTTTACTAATTAGCACCGTATACCTTTTAAAGCTAACTGGAACATTGTTTCATTGTAAATGATTGTAAAATAAAATGATATCAAATGTCAAATTAGTCTCAAATAACATGTGAACCATTAATTTTATCAATATTTTTGGCTTTATGCACAAAGATGTATTTCAAAGATGAACTTAATAGTAAAATCAGTTCTGTTGATCTAACAAATCAAAGTACCACAGTGGAAGCAATATTTAATCTCTGAAATTATATAATTTAAGAGGCATATACGAAAACTGAGAAATCAGCTATAAAAAAACAAAAGATACTACATAACTTATATAAAGTTCCTTATTTCTTAGAAAAATGAGGACAATTCCATGGTACAAGTATCAGTTACACATATGGTTTTGTATATGTCAGTATCTTCCTGCTTTACTTAGAGGAGTTTGGCCTTACCAAAAAGCTATCAGAATGTTCAGGGTAATTCACAGGGACAGCTGGAAGCCTGAAATAAAATCGCTCAGTGCAAAAGATCCCAAGCCATTCATATAATTTTAAATGGAAGCCCAGACATTTAACTTCTATTTGTTTTCAACTAAAAAAATCTTTTGAAAATATGGAAAAATATCTAATTAACATATTCAAATTACTTGTACACATTAAAAAAGGGGGATTTTTCATTTCCTGTTTTGTGATAAGAGCATTCTTCAGAGCTATGGGGTTAAGTTCTCTTCTCAGCCACCACTGACTGCTTACTAGCATGCCTGTTTTGCATACCAGTAGAATCCAGTCCAGTTTTGCCATTTGTGGATAACTATGACAAGATACAAAAGCATGTGTATGCCATAAATAGCTCTGGCTAACAGCAAACTGCTCACACTGAGCAGATCAGATTCTCTATAAGGAGAGCAGTCTGGACCACAGCCAAACCCCACTCCTAATGTTTAAAACTGTTACATCAATTATTTTTTTTCCAATTTGTAAAATATATTAAGAAATAGTAGCTAAAATAAAAGTCTCTAAATATGAGAAGTATTATTAAACTTGTGGACATTTTACAAATTATTTTTATTATGGTCAAATACACATAAGAGCTTCCTGCTTCTACTACTTAACTACTTAAAAATGTAAACGTGAATTAAAAAATAATACCCTAATTTATCCAAAGAACAAATCAGGTATTGGAGAGTATTTATGTCAAAGTGCAAAAAAAAAAAAAAAAAAATTCTGATTTCCATATTAATTCATAAGGAAATAAACTAATGCTTATAAAAGTATCCCTCTAATATTTTTTATTAGTTGGCTTTAGGATAGTATATCTTTTAAAACTAAATAAACCCAACAAAACTGGAAAATACCATGCATGAATGTCGTATGAAAAAATTCTTAAATGACCAATGCCGAGATTAATAATAGCTGTTTGCTTCACATAACATTTGCAAAATGTCCAAGGAAAACAAGGCAACGTTCTGTAACATGCCACAATTTTTATTGCAAAGTGGCCATTTTTGTGAGGGTGGGGAGTTTGATCTCAAAAACAACGTTCCATTTAAGGCTCTTTTATACAGAAATTGCCATCATGACTGATAAAGTATCTTTAGTGTTGCAAGACTTACATGGTAAACATAAAACTCCTACCTACACTTAATCAGTAGTGTACACTCAATGGAAAACAAAAAGGCATTAATAACAGCTGCTTCTTTTCAGAAGATATGCAGGTAACAGGAATGAACACTGACTTACTTGGATAAGTTGATGACATAGTTAACACAACTTAATTGGCATTCCTTTTGAGGGTGGGAAGTTAAACTCAATACAAAAAAAAGTGCTCTCAATGCATAGTGTTATATCCGTGCTGCCATGTCACAAAAACAGGCTTGCCAAGGCAGGCGAGGTGTATGAATGCTGGAGCCTCATAGAACTGCGATCAAATGCAACGATAAATAATACTGAATAAAGTTTACCATCTGACCAGTGGATAATACTTTCAAGGCATTCAATTAGCTTACCCTTTGCAGTACTCTAAGCTATTCACATTGACAATCACATTCAGTGTAGTGCTTGCTGCAAGAGAGGCATGTAACCAGTTGTTTTGGCTATAATATCATGGGAAGGCATTCCTTGGGTTCTACATCAAAGTAACAGTATTAAACAGTCTAATGGCAATCACTGATAGGCTGCTTACACGAATGATATTTCCTTCATCCATTGTGTTGGAAGGACCCAGTGGGAAGAGGAAAAAAACAAAAACCTAATACTATTCCAATTGACTGAGCTGGAGAAATGGAAGCTCCTTAAGATCCACATGGCACTTGACTGTCATTTTATAAGGGTTTTCCTTCAAGTGAAACTACTACGTTGCCTCCCAATTTCTCTCCAAGTGTTGAACGGTCCTTTATGTCATCCAAGCCATTTACTTGCCACTCATGTTTAATACCTAAAAAGAAAAAAAACATGTATCCCATTACCTTATTATAATTAAGAAAGAGTAATTCCTCTGCACAAAATATTCCGTGTTTGTACCTGTAAATTTCTTCTTAATGGCATCTTTAGAGCTAGCATAAATCATCTTGCTTTTTAAAGGTGCACTTTCAGGAGCCCTACAGAAGAAAAAAAAAATTGTTGAATACCACTTAAAAGAAAAACAAAGGCAAAACTGACTATGTGAATAACAATCCTTGCATTTTAAAAGTGCTTTTTTCTTTTGTTTTTACACACCAGAATATAAATACTAGGTCTTCTTTCTTAGACTCTTTTGTTTCGTATGTGGCATCGTACAAAGCATATCGGCAATCATTCAGAGGTAGCAACTTCACAAAAGATGTGTAGGGGTCCTCTACAGTATCACCAATGTCACCCACCAAGATCTGCTTTGCTTCCTCTACAATTATTTGTCTTTTGTCATCGCTTAAACAGAAGAGAACTGCTTTCTTTCTTTTTTTGATCTCTTCTTGTGTAGACGATTTCCTTACTTTCATATCATTAAAAACTTTGATGACT
Source organism: Myotis brandtii (assembly GCF_000412655.1). Lineage (NCBI taxonomy): Eukaryota > Metazoa > Chordata > Mammalia > Chiroptera > Vespertilionidae > Myotis > Myotis brandtii. Next base: position 174,782 of record NW_005357232.1, read on the forward strand.
TCATCATTCACTGTAACTCCAGAAGCCTAAAAATAAATAATAATAAAAAAAGAACAGTAAATCAGAACAAGTACTTTGGTTTAACCAAAATTACTATTCGCCTGGAGAGGATTCACTTTCGTCTGGACATCAAAAATCGCCACCTTCCCGTGCAAGCAGCCCGATCAGATTTGCCACATTTTAAGTGCCAGCATATTAATGCATCTAAGGATTCTCACTCGTCCTGCCCCACCCATCCTTTTAAAGGTGGTTTGCCGGTTGGAGTGAATGGGAGGTAGAGGGAAAGGGACAAATACAGGCTGTCCCATCCCTGAAATGTTTCCTCTTTCACTGGGTGATGTCAGAGCTTCGGGAGCAGCAGCAAAAATACCTTCTGTATTGTGTCAACTCTGCAGGCCTTAAAAAAACACACTTGGATTTCAGTTAATGCTTCTGCTATTTTTTTTCTTTAAAGTCCTCTAGCCAGTGCCGTTTCCTCATAAGGAAAGAGAATCAAGTGTGAACTCCAAACCGCCCACAGCTTCAACGTAACCGCCTCGCAGCGCAAATGCAGACACCGACCTAACGGGTCCGGTGCAAACGCCTTTCACCCGGGAAAGGGTTCTCAGCAGCCTTTTCCCTCCTCCCGAGCCTCCCCGAAAGGGGTTTTAAAATCACGGGCCGCCCAGCCCCTCACCGAAACCCCTCGGCAAGGGCGTCGGAGCACGTACCGATGTTAGATCGCGCGCGTTGAGCCAAACCGGGCAGCGAAGGGCAAACGCGGCGCGCGC
>NW_005357232.1:176088-194690 GCF_000412655.1 Myotis brandtii
GCTGCCTCCGCGGGGCGCTGCGCCCGGATCGGGTGCGCGTGAGGCGGTGACGCACGGAGGAGTCTTCTCTCCGCCGGGGGTTTCCCTGCGAAGGGGCTGGATTCCAACCCTTGGAGTCATTTTGGAAAGCCCCCCATGCGAGAGGGGTGAATTGTCAGATCCCCTTCCTCCAGTTAGATGAGGGAAACACTAGGGGTTACCCAGTTGATCCAATGACTCCGGAAAACACAACATGATAAACAGGTGGAAAATCACTGTCTGAAGCAGTGGTTCTCAACCTTCCTAATGCCGCGACCCTTTAATACGGTTCCTCATGTTGTGGTGACCCCCAACCATAAAATTATTTTCGTTGCTACTTCATAACTGTAATTTTGCTACTGTTATGAATCGTCATGTAAATATCTGATATGCAGGATGTATTTTCATTGTTAAAATTGAACATAATTAAAGCATAGTGATTAATCACAAAAACAGTATGTAATTATATGTGTTTTCCGATGGTCTTAGGCGACCCCTGTGAAAGGGTCGTTGGAGCCCCAAAGGGGTGGCGACCCACAGGTTGAGAACCACTGCTCTAGGGGTTACCCAGTTGATTGAGTGACTCCGGAAAAAACAAAATGATAAACAGGTGGAAAATCACTGTCTAAAGTCTGTGGTTGAAATGATAGGGAACATTGGCGGTAGCATCCCTTGGTGATACCCTTTTCTGTGTCAGACCTGGTAGGAGTGGATGGAGCTCTGCCAGGAGGCCTTCCCGCAAGCCCCCGCCCTGACGGCCCTGGCAGGTCACCGAGTGGGCCCAAGAGTAGAGATTGCTCCCTGTTCTTGGCAATCACCTTCCAGCTTGTGGAACAGCCAAGGCTCTTCTCTAACCAACCTTTTCACTGTTTAACAAGGATGCCATTTGTCATAGAAAAAAATGCCACTGTATACTTTGAGGACAATGTTCATAAGTATCTAAATCAGGGGTCCTCAAACTACGGCCCGCGGGCCACATGCAAATACAAATATTGTATTTGTTCCCGTTTTGTTTTTTTACTTCAAAATAAGATATGTGCAGTGTGCATAGGAATTTGTTCATAGTTTTTTTTTAAACTATAGTCCGGCCCTCCAACGGTCTGAGGGACAGTGAACTGGCCCCCTGTTTAAAAAGTTTGAGGACCCCTGATTTAAATGAACTCATGAGTTTATAATGAAAATGTTTTTAAACACTTTACGTATTTAATTACTTTGGGCTGACTTATGCTACCTTTCTCCTTAACATGTACAATTTCTACTTTACTTTCTTCACTTGTAAAATCGGTTAAATGAATTTAAAACCCTGATCGGTAGTGAAACTTATTTTGTGAAAAAAGACTTGCACTAAAAAGGTAGAATTTTTACGGCCTAAAAATGTTGGGAACAAAATAGTAAGTCCAGATAAACCTTGAAGGAAACTAAGCCAGCAGTGCAGTGTCCTTGGGGCTGGGAGTTGGAGGGATTCGGGTATTAATGTTGGCACTGCCCCATCTCTGTCACCTCCATGGGCTTTCCACCCCTGCAGACCTTAGGTGCTTCATCTGTAAAACAAGTTCTGATTAAATGATCTTTAAAGTACTTTCCAGCTTTAAAGTTCAGTTTCCTACTATATCAGTGTTTCTCAGGAAATAGTGGGCATACCTTCTCAGGATTAAGTAAGTTTAGGGATAGAAAATCATAATGAGAAGGGGTTATGTGCTAGTCTGTACAAAATGATAAATTCTTGTATCCAAAATCAACATATTTTAAATGGAGCATGCTTAAGTATTGCTCAGGAAACATAGATCTAGTTTTTATGTCCATTGTTGTGTTTATTTTCTTAAGAGGAAGAATGACTTAGTTTAGAGACAAAAAATTGAGAAGAAATTTCCCAATATCTAAGCATGAATCCCAAGCAAGTAGATAATAATACTTTAACATATAGCTGGTACATTATAGTTTATGAAACCTTTCACTTTCTTTCTCTCTTTTAAAAAAATATATTTTTTATTGATTTCAGAGAGGAAAAGAGAGGCAGAGATAGAAACATCAATGATGAGAGAACCATTGATCAGCTGCCTCCTGCACATACACCCCCCTCCCTCCCACCACTGGAGATCAAGCCCACAACCTGGGCACGTGCCCTGATCTGGAATCCAACTCCAACCTCCTGATTCTTAGGTCCATGCTCAACCAATGAGCCACTCTGGCAGGGCTCTTTCTCTTTCTAGAAATTCCATGGAAATCATGGAGAATGGCTCCAAGCATCTGCTATGTGTGGGTATCAGCAATTCTCCTTCCTGTACTCTTCCTCTCAGGGACTCCCTCTCTTCTCAGCCTTTAAATTTGCAGCAAAGAGATTCCACAGAGGCCACAGCCCTCACAGAAACTAGATCTAGGGTCCCCTAGGTTAGGTGTCAGAACTTCTCCCACCAAAGCTGGGGATTCCGAAGATGTTAGACACCCCCAGTTGTGACATCAACCCCTCTCCAAACCTCCCTGCTCCTTTCACCTTCCCCAAGCAGAGTTCATCTCCCATGCTCTAGGATTCTTTTCTTGAAGATATTTTTGTCTTTGCAGATATCTTGTTGCCTTGAAATAACTTGTTTATGTGTTCTGCCACCCTACTAGACTGCAAGCTCCTTATGAATCTGAGTCCTACTCATCTTTGAATTTCTGGAACCTGGAACATAGTAGGTGCTCAATAGATGATGAAGTAATGAATTTAAGATGCTTCAGTGCTGTTAAGAGAACAAAAAGGAAGCTCCTGAAGATTGTGAGGCCTTTCTACATGTCCTTGTGAGGCTGGCCCTTAAAACCTCAGGGGCAGTAGCAACTCCTTCTCTTCATACCTGTTATTTATAACACCTACCACCGCTTACGTGGTAAAGGGACAGCATTATGAAGCATTGCTGCATGAATTTTGGCCCCTGTGTCGTGGAAGGATCTGAATGTTAAATATCATCTATATTAGTTTCCTGTGGCTGCTATAACACATTTAGTGGCTTAAAAACAACACAAACTTATTGTCTTACAATTTTGGAGGCCAGAAGTCAGAAATGATTCTTATGGGGCTAAAATCAAGGCTATTGGCAGCACTTCGTTGCTTTTGGAGACGGTAGAGGAGAATCTGTTTTCTTGCCTTTTCCAGCTTAGAGGCTGCCATGTACCTTGGTTTGTGGCTCCCAGACAGCAATTGCACCACCCTCACATCTGCTTTAGTCATCCTGTCTCTGACTCTCTCCTGTCTTCCTCCTCCACTTTTAATGACTACTGTGATTGGTTGGGATCCCTGGGTAATTCTAAATATCTCATCTCAAAATCATTATATTAATCCTTATGTTCTGGGTTCTGGTGTTTAGGATAGGGACATCTTTTGGGGGCCATTATTTTTCCTACCACACCACAGATGTTCTCTTTAGCAATTTCAAGCCCAAACAAACAATGAACAGGTATGATCCTGAACAATTCAGTACTAGAACACACATCTGAGCTCTAATTTTCCCTTTGCTGGACACAGGGATGGCAGTGAGAAACAACCATTAGGAACCAAATGAGAGTAACCTCAAAGAGGATGGCTCTAGTCTGGCTGCCGTGGCTCAGTGGTTGAGCATGGACTTACGAACCAGGAAGCCACAGTTCGATTCCCGGTGAGGGGTCAGAGCACATACCTGGGTTGCTCTCCAGTGGGGGCGTGCAGGAGGCAGCTGATCAATGATTCTCTCTCATTATTGATGTTTCTGTCTCTCTCTCCCTCTCCTTTCCTTTCTGAAATCAATTGAAAAAAAAAAAAGAGGCTGGATCTGAATGGAATCTCAGCTCTGACACAGTAGTGTCATTTACTTAACTGCACTAAGGGTTTTTCCTCGTGTATAAAATGGATTATGTTACCTTCTCCCTCTTGGGATCATGGTGAGGATCAAGTGAGATAGTGTATGTAAAGCTTCCAGCACAGGAATAGGAACCCAAGGGCTGTTGTTACCACCAGTGCAGAGTGAATGAAGGTGAGAGCATGCTTTTACTCTTACAGGCAACAGTCGTGTAGCATCCCAAGCCTCATTGTATTGATTTGTAAGACTCAGCTAAAGTTAGTTTACTCAAGAGTCCTTAGAAAATTGGACAAGTGAACACCTCCTAATGCATATTCTCCCGAGAAACGATCTTGAGTTCTGTGGCATGTAAAAGTTCAAGATCATTTTTTCAGGTGCTATCTAAAACAATGCATTTGGAAGGTTATGCAGAAAAATTCTGTTTGAGCCCCACTCCTTGTCAAGACACATCACTCTCAGCTCCCACAGCCACTTCCTGACAAAGACAAATGTAAGCATGAAGACAGTCACAACTTCAAAATGTACCTTTCTACCCACGTGCCTCCTTTATTCTGACACATCCCTCCTACCCCACGCCCGAGCTAGAAGACTGGTAAGGAGTCACATCATGTACTTTTCTAAATTCAAATTTGAGCTTATAACTAGGAAATAAATGTAATGGGCCCTGGCTGGGTAGCTCCGTTGGTTAGAGTGTCCTCCCTATGCACCAAGGTTTTGGGTAAGATCCCCAGTCAGGGCACGTACAAGAAGCAACCACAAATTAATGTTTCACACTCTCTCTCTCTTTCTCTCTCTCTCTCTCTCTCTCTCTCTCTCTCGTTTTTTCTCTCTCTCTAGAATAATAAATATAAAAAAAGACCAGTCAGGGCACGTACAAGAAGCAACCACAAATTAATGTTTCACACTCTCTCTCTCTTTCTCTCTCTCTCTCTCTCTCTCTCTCTCTCTCGATTCTTCTCTCTCTCTAGAATAATAATAATAAAAAAAGACCTCTCTAATAAAAAGAAAGAAATGTAATGGGAGGTGTGTTGAAGTCTAATTCTGTGACTCATTCTCTGAGCCACAAAACTCATTTTGGGTTTTACATGTCTCATCTCTAATGCTTTTTAATTTAGGAATATGCCTCACAATAAAGGAATTTAGCAGTCTGTGTCACGTGAAGAGGTAATGAGCTAGAGGATAGCAGCAGTGACATGGAGTAAATAGTGAAATGTAGTTTAAATAGTTTCAAATTCTATATTTATAAATACCTGTTTCAGTTCATTAGCTCACAGACACATTTATCAGATCCACTATCAGTTACTTGTGATATTAATTCAATCATGATAATAAGTAGCAGCTGGTTACCTAAATTATACAAACCATATACAAAAACAGCATCTGAGAAAAGCAACCTCCTAGTAATTTATTTAAGGTGGAAATACTTTGTTTAGTGTGCTTTATTACAAAAGATGTAGGGTTTTAAATCATAGACAGAAATTATACAAACATGGAAAATGTAACGTGAAAACTATGTATTAACAGACATGAATAAGAGAAGGCCAGTCAAGATTTTTCAAATGTGTATTTTTAATAATAGCTATATTGAGATATTATTCACATACCATGAAAGTCACCCCTTTAAAGTGTACCATTCAATATTTTTAGGATATTCACAATTATGCAACCATTACCAATTTTAGAATATTTTATCACTCCCAAAAGAACATCCCATATCCATCAGCATTCACTCCACATTCCTCCTTCCCTTCAAGGGTTATATCCTCTTGTTGGATTGATCCCTTTAGTATTATGTAGTGACCTTTGTTGTCTCTTGTGATGGCCTTCATTTTGAAGTTTATTTTGTCGGATATGAGTATTGCTACTCCAGCTTTTTTTCTTTTCCATTTGCATGGAAATTTTTTTTCCATCCCTTCACTCTCATTCTGTGCGTGTCTTTTGTTTTGAGGTGGGTCTCTTGTAGACAGCATATAGTTGGGCCATGTTTTTGTATCCATTCAGCTACCTTATGCCTTTTGATTGGAGCATTTAATCCATTTACATTTAAGGTTATCAATGATAGGTACTTATTTATTGCCATTTTAATTCTGTATGCCTAGGTTTCTCTCTGTTTCTTCTTATTACAGCAGTCCCTTTAGCATTTCTTGTAATGCTGGCTTGGTGGTGATGTACTCCTTTAGCCATTTTTTGTCTGGGAAGCTCTTTATTTGACCGTCTATTTTGAATAATGATAGCCCTGGATAGTAATCTTGGTTTCAGATCCTTAATTTCAGATCCTTGAGTACTTCATGCCATTCCCTTCTGGTCTGTAGAGTTTCTGATGAGAAATCAGATGTCAACCTTATGGGAACTCCTTTGTAGGTGACAGTTTGCTTTTCTCTTGCTGCCTTTAATATTCTCTCTTTGTCCTTACTTTTTGGCGTTTTAATTATGATGTGTCTGGGCATGGGCCTGTTTGGATTCTTCTTGTTTGGGGTTCTCTGTGCCTCCTGAACTTGTTTGACTTTTTTCTTTACCAGTTAGGGAAGTTTTCTGCCATTTTTTCTTTAAACACGTTGTCTATCCCTCTCTCCCTTCCTGCCTCTTCTGGTACATCTGCTATTCTAATATTGTTTCACATTGTCCCATAGCTCCCTTAAGCTGTCCTCCTGTTTTTTCATTGTTTTTTCTTTTTGGTTCTCTGATTGAGTGATTTTTTCAACCCTGTCTTCTAATTCACTGATTCGATCCTCAGCTTCCCCTAATCTGCTGTGTATTCCTTCCAATGTGTTCTTTATTTGTACTACTAGGGGCCTGGTGCACGAAATTCATGCACAGGGGTGGGGAGGCAGATCCCTCAGCCCGACCTGCACCCTCTGTCATGTTCCGGGACCCTGGCCACTCCGGGCCAGGCGCAGGCCTACAGGCTTGGGGCGGCCTGGCTCCTGAGGCCCCATTTTATCAAGAGAACAAAGTCGGCGTTAGTTACAGCCCTCACCGAACCCAGTACAGTGCGTCTGTGCATACAACTGCCTCGTTCATGTGCCTGCTTCGCCCTACTGAATTACTAACATCTTGAGGACACAGCTCTGTCTTATCCTGTTTCACCTTCAGTGCCTGGCCTGGTGCCAGGGACCTGGGAGTGTTTGCTGACCGAGTGAGTGAGTGAGTGAATAAATGAGTGAGTGAGTAAGTGAATGAGTGAATGAATGTGCGAGTAAGTGAATGAGCAAGCGGCTATGGGGCGGGAACTTCTGCTGCGTTGCCATGGCGATGCGGCAGAAGTTCCCGCCCCGCTCCCGGCTGCCTGGCACCCGCCCCGGGAAGTTCCTGCCCTGCTCCTGACTGCCCAGCGCCCCACTCCCGGCTGCGTAGTTCCCGCCCTGCTCCCAGCTGCCTGGCGCCTGCCCCGGGAAGTTCCCGCTCCCGGCTGCGTAGTTTCCACCCCACTACCGGCGACCCAGGCCCCCAGGCACTCCTTCAGCGGAGGCCAGGGCAGGCGGGAAACTTGGCTTCCTCTGTCGGTCACCGGGGGCAACCCAAGCCTTCAGCTCCGTGGCCACCGCCATCTGTGTTAGGTTAATTTGCATATCATGCCGATTGGCTGGTGGGCATGGCTTGAGCGTAGCAGAGGGACTGCTAATTTGCATGTTTCTCTTTTATTATATAGGATGTCGTTCTTTATTTCCAACTGTTGTTTTTTCATAGTTACTATATCTTTATTTATGCAGTTGAGCATTTTTACCATTATTACTCTGAACTCTGTTATCTCTGCTTCATTTATTTTTTCTGCTGGAGAAATCTCTTGTTCTTTCATTTGGGGTTTGTTTCTTTGTCTCCTCATTTTGGCTGTCTGTTTGGGTTTGTGACTATGTATTAGGTAGATCCTCTATGTCTCTCAATCTCAAGTAGAGGATAGTGTCAAATGCTGTTTCTAATTAGATCAGGCAAAGACTCACAGCCTCCGGAGACCGCCTCTGCTTACAGATTGATAGGATTCTGACTTGAATTGCCCCCAGGAAATTGTCCTCAGTTGTGGCCAGAGTTTTTTTAAAACAGGATGGGGCAGTTGCTTCTGCCTGGAGGCTAATTGTTATTTTTAGTCTCTTAAGTAGCCTCAAGGCAAGGTGTTTTACAATAGTGTTGGTCAACTGTCTTCCCCTTGAGGGAAGTGTGGGAAAGATGTCTGTGTGGGAAAGATGACCTTCTCAGTGTGAGGGAATGACTCAGCACAGGAAAGTGGGAGTGTCTGCCTTCTGAGCTCTAACTCCTGAGTCCCAATCTTGGCTTCTGCTCACACAGTTGCAATCCACTCCATCCTCCCTCTGCCAGAGCACAAGGTGGGTGGCTCCACAGGGAATTTTGTGTGTTGGCCCTTTAAGAGGATACCTGAATTTCCAGCCTTTGTTCTCTGGCAGACAGCACTCCTGCTGCTTTTTACAGCCATGTGTTATGTGGGTACTCTTCTCAGTTGTGGTGCTCTCTGCTGGGGGGGGGGGGGGCCCAGCTTGGGTATTAGACCCCAGAGTTTTCAGTGGCCACCCCCCACAGCTGAGATATCTTCCTGGAACTTCAGTTGCTGTCTGTGGGTGCCTGGCCAGGCCTTTTGTGCCTCCGCCTCTCCTACCAGTCTCTATTCGGCTTCCACTTTCGTTTCTTGGGTATCAGGGTACTCTCCTGCAAGTGTTCTGTTGATTATTCAGGAAATTTTTCTGTATTTTAGTTGTAATTCCAGTTTGTTTCTGGGAGTGCGTGCGTGCAGCATCCACTTACTCTGCCGCCATTTTTAATCTCCATTTTCTTTTTTGATTTGCCAAAACTAGTCTTAGTAGTACGCGTTTTTTACCTTGTGAATGTTACAACTAAGATTTGATTTAAAAAATATATATATTTTTATTGATTTCAGAGAGGAAGGGAGAGGGGAGAGAGAGAGAGATAGAAACATCAATGATGAGAGAGAATCATTGATCGGCTGCCTCCTACACACCCTCTCCTGGGGATTGAGCCAGCAACCCGGGCATGTGCGCTTGACCAGATTCAAACCCATGATTCTTCAGTCCACAGACCAATGCTCTGTCCACTGAGCCAAACCTGCTAGGGCCAAAGATTTGATTTTTGTATTAGTTTTCTGTACATAATTAAAAAAAATTTCTGTACATTAAAATTTTTTTCTGTGCCTTTTTTTATAGAGAGCCCTAGAACACTTTATTTTATTTCATTTTCTAAAAATGTATTTTAGTGATTTTTTGGAGAGAGGAAGGGAGAGGTATAGCTAGAAACATCGATTGGCCACCTCCTGCACACATCCTACTGGGGATCAAGCCCAAAACCCAGGTATGTGCACTGATGAGGAATCAAAGCGTGACCTCCTGGATCACGGGCCACCACTCAACCACTAAGCACACTGGCCGGCCTAGAAAACTTTATTATTTAATTTTTGTTTTGTTAATCCTCACCTGAGGATATTTTTTCCCATTGATTTTTCTTTTTTACAGAGAGTGAAAGGGATGGGGGAAAGACAGAGAAGAGAAACATAGATATGAGAAAGCATCGATTGGTTGCCTCCTGCATGTGCCCTGACTGGGGTCGGGGCTGGAGCCTGCAACAGAGGTATATTTGGCTCTGACCACTGAGAAAAACCAGCCAGGGTGAAAACATTTTTTTTAACAAAGGCCCCAGTGATTTTAGGTTTTCATTAAAAGTGTGGTTTGGGGAAGCACTTTTGACCTTCATCGTGACATGACATATACAATAACATTAAATTACATATCATGTAATTGAACAAAAAATAATTTCTTTATATAACCTATTTTTTTAAAAAAAATATTTTTTATTGATTTCAGAGAGGAAGAGAGTGGGCGAGAGACAGAAACATCAATGATGAGAGAGAATCATTTATCAGCTGCCTCCTGCACGCCGCCTACTGGGGTTGAGCCTGTAACCCGAGCATGTGCCCTGACTGAGAATCGAACCGTGACCTCCTGGTTCATAGGTCAATGCTCAACTGCTGAGCCATGCCAGCCAGGCTATAAACTATTAATAGATACCTAAATACAATATTGTTTTAAAAATGAAATCATGTGTATATAGTTGTGTTAATAAAGATAAGTACACTAATCAAAAGTTATACAACAATTACAGCAAGTCCAAATGATAACAAAGATATTTTTTTGAATTCCATATTTCACTGAGCATCAGAAACCACCAATCTTTTAGTCCTTTTCTTGCACATTATTCTGTATCTACATTCTCTGTATCTGATTGTATCCCTGGATTTAATTTCATTTCCTGTATGACATTCTCCGCAGATATATATCATTGGCTGCTGCTTTGGGGGTTGGATGTCCTTCTGAGTGTCCATTGTTAGTCCACAGCAACGACAAACTCTTCACTCTGTGATTCCCTTTTCTGTACATTTTCAAAAAATTTTGATAATGGCATCTACCATTATCAATTTTCTTTTCTCTTGTTTCTATCAAATCCAGTATTTTCAAGCTTATGGTCCCTGTCTTTATGAAGAAAATAGCAGGGGTCCCTGATATAGATTAGGGGAATTTATTCTCATACCAGTGGTGGATGTGTCCCCATTGATCATGTCTTTGCCAACACTAGTATATGTCTGACTCTAATATTTACCAGTTTGACTGTGTGAACTGGTATTTCACTATGATTTTAATTTGCACTTCCCTGATTACTGGTGCTATTGACCATCCTTAGCTATGCCAGTTCACATACTTTATAAAATTTTCTTAGGATAATTTTTCTTTTCCTTATTTGTGTAGTTCTTTATATATTCAGTATAACAACCATTTGTCTGTTATATGCATTGCAAATATCTTCCTCCATTCTCTGGACTATTTGTTAATTTTGTTTATGGTATCTCAAATAAATAAGTTAAAAAATTATGTGGTAGAATGCATCAAGTTATTCCTTTAGAGCTGTGCCTTTTGCTTTATATTATGGTTTGTCTTATTTACTCCTTCCCTTCCTCCCTCCCTTTCTTTCTTTCCTTCTCCTTGGCTTCTTCTCCCTCCTTTTCCAAGAGACTTCTTCCTTTCTTTCAAGAAATCCTTCCTGACCAGCAATTTGACCAGCTCAAGTAATTAGTATAAAAGTTTTTTTAGTGTAATAATGATATTAAGGTCTTTTTTGGGTAGAGTCCCTTTTCTTTTAGAGATACAGTTTCAAATATTTACAGATGAAATAGTGTAATGCGTGAAATTTTCCTCAAAATAATATGGGGAGGGAGTTGCTGGTGCAAGATTGGCCATGAGTTGGTAACTGTCAAAGCTGAGCAATAGGTACAATGGGGGTTCATTATACTATTCTATCTAATTCTGTATATGTTAAAATTTTCCCATAATAAAAAGCATAAAATATATAGAGAGGAAATTCTTTCCAATCTTGATATAAACATATTTTCCTATATAAAGTTGTTTTTTTTTTTTTTTTCTCATTTAGGTCTCTAATCCCTGGGTGTCTCTGAAGGAACACCATAGGAGAAGACCAGAGAACAAGACTTTACTTCAAGAAAAAATGCTTGTGTAGTTGGCGGGGGCCTACCGGTTTAACAGCGTTTGTCCTAGGAAAGCCCTTTCCAAACCAACACGGACATTTGTCTTGGCTGTGTGGAAACAGACTTTTTTGATCCAAATTTAAAGAATGAAGCTGATTATTGTCTATGAATAGGAATAACCAAAGGAAATATTTGACATTTATTAAATGATTTTTAAACCCGTGGTTGCTTTTTGACCATGGGCCAAAAATTTTTTGTAATGTGATAACTGCATTATTTCTCTAGTAAAATAATTTTGCTAAAGCCTTCATCTCAAAAAGTTAGATCATTATATTCTGCTCTTGGAATTCCTCCTTTCAACATAACATGCACATTTAGAGAGGAAGACATTTGAGGTGGGTGGGGGGCAGGGAGTGGCAGATGTTTTTAGATCTACTAGGAAAGAGTTAAGCTAAGAGTCTTTGATCTGCTGGGATTTCCAACACATGTGAATTCTCACCATACTTTCTCTAATTTTACCAGATGTAGCCAAATTGTTCATAGTGAATCCACCAAATAACAACTTGCTTTAGTTATAGATCTCTTGCTTTCTATTATACAGGATGGATTTTCAGATGCTCTTTTGATTTGTATTTTGCTCATTTTCCTCCAAGAAATTGTCAAGAAATGGTCTGGACTGGTGGACCCTTTATCTTTATGTGTCCCAAGAGTTGGCATTGTTAGGCCACCCAGTGAGTTAAACAAATACAGTACTTTGCAGACTCTGCCATAGTTAGTCTAGACTTTAGAGAGGGAGAGAGAAAAAAAAATCTGAGTTGAAATGGAGGAAGAGTATTAGGAAGAAGAATGTGGTTTGAAAAAAATTTTTTTTCTTGTTCAGAATCAAAGAGAGTCTGTCTAGTCTTACTGAGATCCAGGAGATCTCAGGATGAAGTGAAATACCATTGTAATTCAAGCCAGCATGCATCTCTTGGCTTTCTTTCTCGCGAGTTTCACAGCCATAGTATTTTATTGAGTATCCACAATATGTCTGGTACTCTATTTGCCCAACTCTTTCTACATAAAGGCTCAACTAACCCATTATTAACCCTAAGGGGAAACTAAGCAGACAATTCAGCAATAGTTCTTAAAGCAGATATACACTGTTCTAAGAAGTACATTCTGGTTGTCTTTGCTTTTCTGTCTTTATGGTGAAGAATAGCTACCTGTGAGGGACTCAGAGAAGAGATATTCTCACCATTACTAATCCTCAGCTTTTAGTAACCACAAAAAATAAGAACCATTATAAAATGAGAAAGAGAACACCAAGTACTTAACTATCTCTGCAGCTTCCATTTTGCTCTGAGAAAAAAAAATACATCATTGATGAGTTTGTCACTTCTGCTACCCAATGGTACATTCCTCATCATGTGGTCCATAACCTGGCATCAGCAACCATGAACTTTGAAAGTGTAAGCTCTTTTGCTACCATAATGTTACAGATTGAATCATTCTGAGTCATATTGCTTTTTGAACTCTTCAAATAGAAATTTCCAAGCTTGGGTTAAACAGAAAAATAACAGAGATGAGATAGTTGAATGAAGTTTGACAAAGTCTGAAACAATGAGAAAATGACTATAAGGCATCATTCCATTATTTATTTACACTGTAATTCCTCCAAAAAAGAGTTTAAAGTTGCTTAAAAGACACAGGATTGAGATATTGCACTTCATTATCCATATATTATATTTCAAATTTTTAAGGGGCATAGGGATGATGAAACAATAAGGTTTAGTTTTAAGTTTCTTGTTGGTCAAGGCAAAAGGGAAAGTCCTTGTGTTAAATAGCTCTAATTAGCTAATTAAAAAAAGCACAAAGTTGGTAAGGAGAAACTGTTTTCTCCTGAAACTAAATCCCAAGAGAAATTCATTAAAATGAAAAAATTAAAAATTGGGTACTATATACCAGGAGTTTTTGCATGTTTTTATTCTCATTTAACCCTTACAAAAATACCGTGATGAATATTGTGTCATCTTCATCTTACAGATGACGAAACTGAAGATTACAGTAGTTATGTTGGCTAGACCCAGCCAGTTTTGAACCCTGGTATCTCTGCATTAAAAGCCTACAGTCTTGCCGAACTGGTTTGGCTCAGTGGATAGAGCGTCGGCCTGCAGACTGAGGGGTCCCGGGTTCGATTCCGGTCAAGGGCATGTACCATGGTTGCGGGCACATCCCCGTTGGGGGGTGTGCAGGAGGCAGCTGATCGATCTCTCTCATTGATGTTTCTAACTCTCTATCCCTCTCCCTTCTTTTCTGTAAAAAATCAATAAAAATATATTAAAAAAAAAAAAAAGCCTACAGTCTTAGCTGAGTTGGCTCAGAGGATAGAGTGTCAGCCCACAGACTGAAGGGTCCTGGGTTTGATTCCGGTCAAGGGCATGTACCTTGGTTGCAGGCTCCATTCCCAGCCCTGGCTGTGGGAAGCAACCAATTGATGTGTCTCTCTTACATCGATGTTTCTCTCCGTCTCTACTCCTCCCTTCCACTCTCTCTAAAAATCAATGGAAAAATATCCTTGGGTGAGGATTAACAACAACAATAAAAAAAGCCTGCACTATGCTGGTCACACCACACTGCCACTCAGTGGACACTCATTATATTGTTTGTGTAGTTTTGGACGGTGGGTTCATTTTCAATGGGGCTTTATCTGCAATATTATACAGCATGGACTGAGGCATAGTCCATCCAGAATAGTATTGCATTTGTTTCTGTTAGGCACAGCAGATATGACTAGTTTTGAGTTTGTTTCTGTTATGTACAGCAGGTATGACTAGCCCCAAGGGCTTCTTTTCCTAGAATCTTGAGGGAGAAGCTTATATTATTATTACTAGAGGCCCGATGCACAAAATTTGTGCACGGGGGATGGTGTCCCTCAGCCCAGCCTGCACCCTCTCCAATCTGGGACCCCTCGAGGTATGTCTGACTGCATGTTTAGGCCTGATCCCACAGGGCCTAAACGCCTAAACAGGCAGTCGGACATCCCTCTCACAATCCAGAACTGCTGGCTTCCAACCACTCGCCTGCCTGCCTACTTGTATGCCCCTAACCGCTTCTGCCTGCCAGCCTGATCACCCCCTAACCGCTCCCCTGCCAGCCTGATCGATGCCTAACTGTTCCCCTGCTGGCCCAATCGCCCCCAACTGCTCTTCCCTGCAGGCCTGGTCACCCCCAACGGCCCTACCCTGCAGGCCTTGTTGCCCCACAACTGCCCTCTCCTGCAGGCCTGGCCCCCCCGCCAACTGCCCTCCCCTGCAGGCCTGGTCTCCCACAACTCCCTTCCCCTGCAGGCCTGGCCCCCCCGCCAACTGCCCTCCCCTGCAGGCCTGGACTCCCACAACTGCCCTCCCCTGTAGGCCTGGTGCCCTCCAACTGCCCTCCCCTGCTGGCCATCTTGTGACCACATGTGGGGCATGACAGTCAATTTGCATATTACCTCTTTATTATATAGGAGATATAGTTATCTTAACTATTCCTCATAAGATAATGTATATTTGTTTATTTTTTTATTTACTCATTTCAGTGGACATCTTGGTGTTCAGTATAGTTATGATTACTTGGAATATTTTACTGGTAGTTTAATGCTCCAAATAATCAGCACAAGAAATATAAAGATGTTAGTGCCAAACAATGATTGTCTAAATGTACTCTGGGTCAAAATATGGAGGCTAAAATAAACATCTTAAGTCTAACGTCATAAAACTCAGGGCTCTCTACTAACAATCAAGGTTGTTAATCCGGTCGCCCCCGCCAACTGTCCTCCCCTGCAGGCCTGGACTCCTACAACTGTCCTCCCCTGCAGGCCTGGTCCCCCCTGCCAACTGCCCTCCACTGCAGGCCCGGTCACCCCTAACTGCCCTCCAATGCCGGCCTGGTCACTCCCAAGTGCCCTCCCCTGATGGCCATCTTGTGGTGGCCATCTTGTGGCAGCCATCTTTGACCATGTGGGGGCGGCCATCTTGTGTGTTGGAGTGATGGTCAATTTGCATACTGGTCATGACTAATTAGCATATCTGGGCTAATTAGCATATCCCTCTCTTATTATATAGGATTATTATTACTAGAAGCCCGATGCACGAAATTCATGCAAGGGGCTCGGCTCTTGCAGCTGTGGCTTGCCTTGGCCCTCGCAGCTGTGACTTTATTCGGTAGGTCGCACACTTTTATTATTATAGATTATTATTATTATTATTTTATTTATCCTCATCCAAAGATATTTTTCCATTGATTTTTAGAGAGAGTGGAAGGGCAGGGGAGAGATAGAAACATTGATGTGAGAGAGACACATCAATTGGTTGCCTCCCACACAATCCCCGACCAGAGCTGGAGATTGAGCCTGCTGCCTGCAACCAAAGTACATGCCCCTGACCAAAATGGAACCTGGGACCCTTCAGTCTGAAGGGCAACACTCTATCCACTGAGTCAAACTGGCTAGGGCTAGAAGCTTATACTATTGATTTGAGAATTTTCCTCTTTTTTAATGGATGCACTTATTACTATAATTTTCCCTCTAAAGTTCTGCTTTAGCTGTGTTCCACAAATTTTGTTATGCTGTTTTTTTTAACTGCCCTCCCCTGCAGGCCTGGTCTCCCACAACTGCCCTTCCCTGCAGGCCTGGTCACCCCAACGGCCCTAACCTGCAGGCCTGGTTGCCCCACAACTGCCCTCTCCTGCAGGCCTGGTCACCCCCGCCAACTGCCCTCCCCTGCAGGCCTGGTCTCCCACAACTGCCTTCCCCTGCAGGCCTGGTCCCCCCTGCCAACTGTCCTCCCCTGCAGGCCTGGACTCCCACAACTGTCCTCCCCTGCAGGCCTGGTCTCCCACAACTGCCTTCCCCTGCAGGCCTGGTCCCCCCTGCCAACTGTCCTCCCCTGCAGGCCTGGACTCCCACAACTGCCCTCCCCTGCAGGCCTGGTCTCCCACAACTGCCCTCCCCTGCCAGCCATCTTGTGACTGTGGGCACTGCATCTTTGAGTGTGGGGACGTCAATTAGCATATTCCCTCCTTATTGGCTGTGGGTTCCACCATCTTTGCGATGGTGTGAGGGTCAATTAGCATATTCCCTCTTTATTAGATAGGATTGTTTTCTGGTCTACCCCCTTCCTTTTTTCTAAATTTGCATACTGGTCATGACTAATTAGCATATCTGGGCTAATTAGCATATCCCTCTCTTATTATATAGGATTATTATTACTAGAAGCCCGATGCACGAAATTCATGCAAGGGGCTCGGCTCTTGCAGCTGTGGCTTGCCTTGGCCCTCGCAGCTGTGACTTTATTCGGTAGGTCATACACTTTTATTATTATAGATTATTATTATTATTATTTTATTTATCCTCATCCAAAGATATTTTTCCATTGATTTTTAGAGAGAGTGGAAGGGCAGGGGAGAGATAGAAACATTGATGTGAGAGAGACACATCAATTGGTTGCCTCCCACACAATCCCCGACCAGAGCTGGAGATTGAGCCTGCTGCCTGCAACCAAAGTACATGCCCCTGACCAAAATGGAACCTGGGACCCTTCAGTCTGAAGGGCAACACTCTATCCACTGAGTCAAACTGGCTAGGGCTAGAAGCTTATACTATTGATTTGAGAATTTTCCTCTTTTTTAATGGATGCACTTATTACTATAATTTTCCCTCTAAAGTTCTGCTTTAGCTGTGTTCCACAAATTTTGTTATGCTGTTTTTTTTCTTTCCATTTTCATTCTGTTCCATGTACTTTTTTATTTCTCTTGTTACTTTTCAGATATGATTAATTTAAGGACCTCCAATGGGGAGATTATACTGAATTGTCTGGGTGGGTATAATCTAATTACACTGGTGCTTAAAATATGAGACCCTTTCCTGGCAGTGATCAGAGGCAGATGTGAGTATTGAAGAAAGGTACAGAGAAATGTAATACAGATGCAATAAGGGGGCCATAAGCCAAGGAATGTGGGTGACCTCTGGAAGTTGGAAAGAGCATGGAAATGGATTCTTCCCTAGAACTCCTAAATAGGAAAGCAGCAATTCAGAAGTTTTATTTTAGCCCAGTGAGACTCATGTCAGACTTCTAACCTACAATAACCAACTAATAAATTTGCATTTTCTAAGCTGCTAAGTTTCTGGTAATTTGTTACAGCAGCAATAGAAAACTAGTACACGGAACCTTTCTATTTTTTTCATTTCTTTCAAGTGTGTTTATAATTATTGAGTACTTCTTATTTCTTTTTCTTTTTCAACAATATTTTTACTTATTCAGTTCTAGTATACACATCAAGTGTGTCAGAATTGCTAACGCATATTCCTGTGAAAAATATGTTTACTAACTATATTACATCATTTATATAGTTATTTTTGTCTTTAACCTTGTAGTATCCAGACAAGATACTGTTTTTATCACTCTTTGAATGTGATTGTTATTTTTTTTAAATCATTAAAAAAATTTTAATTTTAATTTTATTGATTTCAGAGAGGAAGGGAGAGGGAAAGAGAGATAGAAACATCAATGATGAGAGAAATCATTGATTGGCTGCCTCCTGCACGCCCCAGGAGGATTGAGGCCGCAACCCGGGCATGTGCCCCTGGCCAGAATCAAACCGGGGACCCTTCAGTCCAAAGGCTGACACTCTACCTACTGAGCCAAACCGGCTAGGGCATTAAAAATTTTAAATTGCAGTTGACATACATTATTACATTAGCTTCAGTGGTACACCCCAGACATTACATAACTTACTAGGTGATCATCCCAATAAGCTTCACATCCCTCTGACACCATACATAGTTATTAGACTCTTATTGACTCTATTCCCTATGCTGTACTTTACATCCCCATTACTGTTCTGTAACAAACAATTTGTATTTCTTAATTCTGTCACCTTTCTCTCACATACTCCCCACCCTGCTCCTATTTGGCAACCGTCAAAATGTTCTCTGTATTTATGAGTCTGTTTCTATTCTGCTTGTTCTTTTTGTTTGTAGATTCAATTGTTGATATATATGTTTTTATTGCCATTTTATTGTTTATATTTTATCTTCTTTTTCTTCTTAAAGTAGAACCTTTAATATTTCATATAATACTGGTTTGGTGGTGATACACTCCTTTAACTTCTTCTTGTCTGCGAAGCTCTTTATCGGTCCTTTGATTCTAAAAGATAGCTTTGCTGGGTAGAGTAATCTTGGTTGTAGGTCCTTGCTTTTCATTACTTTGAATATTTTTTGCCAATCCCTTCTGGCCTGCAAAGTTTCTGTTGAGAAA
>NW_005357232.1:196945-209697 GCF_000412655.1 Myotis brandtii
GAAAAAAAAGGACACATATGTAATACCCTTTGTAATACTTTTAGCAAAAAAAACAAATAAAAATTAAAAAAAAAGATTCTCTCTTTTTAACTATTGGCGTTTTAAATATGATGTGTCTTGCTCTGGCCTCTTTGGATTAATCTTTTAAAAAATGTTATTTTATTGATTTCACAGAGAGGAAGGAAGAGGGAGAGAGATGTAGAAACATCAATGATGAGAGAGAATCATCCGACTGCCTTCTGCAGGCCTCCTCTTGGGGATTGAGCCCACAACCTGGGCATGTGCCCTGACTGGGAATTAAAACATGACCTCCTGGTTTATAGGTCAACATTCAACCACTGAGCCATATCAGTTGGGCTGGGCTCCTCTTGTTTGGGACTCTCTGCACTTCCAGGACTTATATGTCTACTTCCTTCACTGGATTAGAGAAGTTTTTTGTCATTATTTTTTAAAGTAGGTTTTCTATTTTTTGCTCTCTCTCTTCTCCTTCTGGCACCATGATGTGAATATTTGTAATGCTGAAGTGTTCACTGAGGCTCCTTACATTATCCTCATTGTTTTGGATTCTTTCTTTTTTCTTTTTTTTGCTATTCTGAGTGGATGTGTTTTGTCTTCTTATTTTCCAAATCGCTGAATTGATTTTCAGCTTCATTTCTTCTACTGTTGATTCCCTATAAACTATTCTTCATTTCAGTTATTGTATTCTTCATTTCTGACTGGTTCTTTTTTTAAAATTCTCACCTGAGGATGTTTTTATTGATTTTTAGAAAAAGAGGGAGAGAGAGAGGGGGAGGGAGAGAGAGAGATGAGAGAGAAACATTGACAGGTGCCTCTTGTATATGCCCTGACTGGGAATCAACCCGCAACCTATTGGCGTATGGATGACACTCCAACCAACTGAGTCACTGGCCAGGGCTGACAGATCCTTTTTTAATGCTGTTGAAGTTCTCACTAAGGTCATTGAGCATCCATATAACCAGTGTTTTGAACTCTGTATCTAGTACATTGCTTATCTCCATTTAGTTTAGTTCTTTTTCTGGAGTTTTGTTCTGTTTTTTCATTTGGGACATGTTTCTTTGTCTCCTCATTTTGGCAGCCTCCCTGTGTTTGTTTCTATGTATTAGGTAGAGCTGCTACATCTCCTAGGTTTGGTAGAGTGGCCTAATGTACCAGGTGTTCTGTAAAGTCCAGTGTCACAGCCTCCCTGATCACTCAAGCTGGGCACTCAAGGTGTGCCCCATACCCTATGTGGGCTGTGTACACCCTCTTTTTAAAAACGTTTTTATTGATCTAAGAGAGTAAGGGAGAGGGAGAGAGAGATTGAAACATCAGTGATGAGAGAGAATCATTGATTGGCTGCCTTCTACATGCCCCCTCCTAGGGAATGAGCCCACAATCCAGTCATGTGCCCTGAATAGAAATCAAACCATGACCTCCTGGTTCATAGGTCGATGCTCAACCACTGAACAACAATGGCCGGGCTAGACACTCTTCTTGCAGTTGAGCCTTGATTGTTGTTGGTACGTCAATAGGAGAGATTTACTCCTAAGCCAGTCAGCTGCAAGGACTGGCTGCAACTATTGACCACCGACCTCTGACCACCGTGGAGGATCAGCTGTGCAGAAGCCCACCCCACAGAGCAGGACTACTTCAGCAGGGTTCTGGTGACCACTGAGTCCACCCCTTGAGTGTGTCACTTGTGGAGGTGGTTGGTTGTTGATGCTTCAATGTGGTCTGAAATTGTCTACTGGGTGCATTGGCTCTGAGGCCTCCCGGGGGTGCAGGCCAAGGTCAGCTGCTACCTGTGTTCTGCCCGGGGCCACCCAGCAGGGAGCTACAAAGCCATCAATAGATGGCTGCTACTTGTGCTGGGTTTGGCAGGTCCCAGGTAAGGCCAAGCTGTGAACCAAGGCTGGCTGCTGCGAGTGCTAGGCCTGAGGCACAGGGCATGCTGGGGCCAGATGCTGCTTGAGAGATTTTAGGAAAATCTGAAACATGAACCAAGACAGGCCATTTGTATGGAAAAGCCACTGGAAATAGCTTGGGTGGGCCTGAAACTTGGGTGGGATGTGGCCTCAGGGAATCACCAGGGCAGGGCAAACAGTGTGAGCCAGGTTGTGCGAGGTTGTGGAGTCTCAGATATGGCCTCCGGCCTGCCTGCTCTGTGCGGGGAGGGCTCAACAAAGGAACAATGGCCTCTGCCAGCACTTCTGTCTGGGAGAAAGCACCCCCCCCAACCCCCCCGCCCCTCCCAGCTCTCACTCTGATGCCAGATGATTCAGTTCCTCACCATGTGTCTCTGGTGCCTTTCAAGCGGCTGCCTCAGTGCTGGAGCTCAGAGGGAGTGAGTCTGAGTAAGTCTGTACTTGTGCCTTTTAAGAACTGCCTGGGACTCAAAGAGCCCTACTCTGTCTCTTTCAGCCTCAGTCCCCACTGGCTTTACAGCCAGAAGTTATGGAGACTTCTCTTCCTGTCATTTGAACCCTGGCCTGGAAGGTCTGGTGTGGAGCTGGAACTCCTCGCTCCTGGGGGGACCTCTATAGACGAGATATCCCTCCCAATATTTTTATCCATCACACTTGGGTGTGGGACCAGCCTGTTCAGTGCTCTGCGCCTCCTACCAGTCTGGATGTGGCTTCTTCTTCAATTCCCTAGTGGTAGGACTTCCATTCAGCTACATTTCAGGCAGTTCTGAATGATGGTTGTTCTGTAGTTTAGATGTAATTCTGATGTTGTCACTGAAGCATTTATATCATGGCTGCTTCAAGATCTTTATCAAATAATTCTAGCATGCCATCTCGGTGTTGGCATCCTTTTTTTTTTTTCATTTAGTTTGCAAACTTCCTGGTTCTTGGTATGAGTAATTTTCGACTGAAACATGGATATTTTTGTATGATATTATGAGATTCTGTATCTTATTTAAACTTGCTGTCTTAGCTGGCTTTCTCTAACCCATTGACCTGGGAAGTAGGAGCACTACCTTGTAATTGCCAGGTGCAGGTAGAAGTGCAAGTTCCCCACTCAGCCTCTGTTGACATCAGAAGGGGTGCTCCATATGATTGCTGCTCAATACTGAATCCTGGCCCCTCACATGGTCTCCATTGACACCGTGGAGAAAGGGGGTGGGGGCGGGCAGACCTCATTCCCGGCCTGTGGGGATGAGAGTCCAGCCTTCCTACTTGGTCTTCTCTGACACCACACCCGTGGGGATGTTGGAGCACCTCGTTTTATCTTTATGAGGGTAGAAGTCTAAGCTTCCCATTTAGTTTTTGCTGGTGTGAGTGTCGGTGAGGCCAGTTTTTTTTCCTGTGGTGTTTGGCTGGAATGGAGTGGTTATGTCTAATTTTTTTTTTTTTGCTAGGCAGCTCCGTTTCTGGTCCTTTGGCTAGAGAAAGCTTTTGTTGTAGCTTTCTTGTTTTACTTGTGCCATTTGGTATTTCTGATTGCCAGTTTCGTCAGCATTGTTTGGATATATGAGTCAAAAAGAAAACCTAGGAATTCAACACTGTCTTTCCTTGGATCCCAAGATTCTTGCTCAGTCTGCTTCTCTCCACCTTTCAGTCTTTATTTTGTCCTTTCTAAATTTATTTATTTATTGGTTTTCTATATCTTTTAGTCTTAAATTTGATATATATATATATATATTCCAGGGTTTTTAGTTATACTGAGTGGGAAGATTTGGGAAAAGGATCACATCATCCCAGAAGTGGAAGTGTGCCTAAGGATCACTTTTTAAACTTGGTTTTTCTTCTGGTATGTGTTGGACCACATATTGGCAGATGTTTTTCCCCATCTACATTTTCAATAAAGGAATAGTCCTATGTGGGTTTTGGCTTTATATGGGTTTTCAATTCAACTCTGATTTGAATGACCCCCAGGACTTATCTCCAGATAGGTTTTATAACCAAGCCCCTGTAGAATGAAGACCATCAACTCTCCTTCACCTGCTGCCCACTCTCACCAGGATAGCTACAGCTTCAGCTCATGTCACCGCCAGAATAGTTTTTCAACCACTTTCTGTGGACTCAGCTATGACTTTAAACAGATGCTCATTGTATTTTAGTTAGCATTTCTGGGTGTTTTAATTTATTTATATATTTCATAGTGGTAAAATATACATAACATAAAGTTTACCATTTAAAATCCATTGTGGTAAAATATACACAACACAAAACTATTTTTAAGTATATGTTCACTGGCATTAAGTACATTCATACTGTCATGCAACCATCACAACTCTCCATTTCCAGAACTTTTATTATCATCCCAGATGGAAACTCTTTTCTGGATGTTTTTAAACAAGTATTTAGTTATCTGCTTCCTGCTGGTGAAGTGGTGGTAGAAAGACATTTCAGGTGGAAGGCACAGCAAGTGAAAGGCATGGAATCTTAGAAGAGTCATAATATTTGAGAAACAATGAAGTCCAGTGTGATAGGAACCAGTACAAAGATGGTGTGGTGGGAAGTGACAGATGAGGCTGACAGAATGGTGTCAGACCGTGCAGGCCAAGCTAATCTCATTGTAGGTAACGAGGAAAGGAAATTTATAAATAAGAAATTGAGTTGATTAGTTTTGTTATTTAGGAAGATAACTCTAATAATAGGTAGATCTTGCAGAGATTTACACTGCCTATTGTGTAATGTATGAAAAGTTTGTTCATAGAGTTTGTCCAGTTTTCTAGTTGTTTATAGCAGGATGTAAATTCCTATACCAATTCTTCCTCCATGGGTAGAAGTAGAGGTCCAACATAGTTTCAGAGGTCCAGCTAAGTTTCACCATGGAAATGTATGTGATTTTGTTCAGGAACTATGTACAGACCTAGAATAAAAGAGAACCAAAGATGAGAGCACACGTGAATCTTGACTTTTTAAAAAATATATATATTTTATTGATTTTTTACAGAGAGGAAGGGAGAGGGATAGAGAGTTAGAAACATCAATGAGACAGAAACATCGATCAGCTGCCTCCTGCACACCCGATACTGGGGATGTGCCCGCTAAAGGTACATGCCCTTAACCAGAATCGAACCTGGGACCCTTGAGTCCGAAGGCTGACGCTCTATCCACTGAGCCAAACCAGTTAGGGCATGAATCTTGACTTTTAAGGAGTAGCCAGAGCAAGGACTAGTGAAAGAATGAAGAGTTCTTCTTTGTTTAAATGATTTCTATATTATGTATCCCAGATCAGGGATCAGCAAACTACAGCCTGCAGGCCAAATCTGGCCCACCACTTGTTTTTGAAAATAAAGTTTTATTGTGACACAGCCACACAGTTTCTATATTGCCTCTGACTGCTTTTGTGCTACAATGGCAGAAATAGTTACAGTACAGATAGATGGCTGGCAAAGCCTTAAACATTTCCTATCTGGACCTTTACAGAAAGTTTGCTAAGCCCTGTTCTAGAGGATTGTGTGGACTGAATAGTAAAAAGTTCATGGGATCAGGCAAAAGAAAAAAAATATCATAAGAATCCAAGGCGGGAGAACCAAGATGGCGGCATAGGTTAATGCCAGAGCTTGCTGCCTTGAACAACCACTTCAAAAATACAACTAAAAGACGGAACGGACATCATCCAGAACCACAGGAAGGCTGGCTGAGTGGAAGTTCTACAACTAGGAGGAAAGAGAATAACATACCGAGACTCAGAGGAGGCGCAGTGCTGAAGTGAAATACTAAGGTGCGGAGTGCATGTGGAGCGGGCTGGCGGCGGAGGGCGTGGTTGTTGTTTTCAATTGGGAGGAAGTTTCAGACTCTGAGCTCCAGATCCGGGCGAGTCTCTAGGGACCCAGACTCAAACGGGAGAAGGGAGAAGGCAGCTTTCTCTCCGAGGTCTGCAGCGGTTGCAGAGCCGCTGGAGACGGAACTGAGAGCAGCCATAACTGCTCGCTCCGCCCGCCCTGTAGATCCCCTGGGACCGGTGGTCAAATCCCTCTAGTATTAACTACAACAATCAAGGCTCAACTAGAACAAGACTGCGCACAAAGACCACTAGGGGGTGCACCAAGAAAGCATAAAAAATGCGGAGACAAAAAAACATGACAGAAATGGAGGATATAGAGCTAAAAATCGCAATTTTGAGGGCTTGCAAAAATGTGCTAGAAGCTGTCAATAAACTTGAGGAGAGAGTCACGAAAACTAATGAGACCCTCGATGCTATGATAAAGAACCAACTAGAAATTAAGCATACACGGACTGAAATAAAGAATATTATACAGACACCCAATAGCAGACCAGAGGAGCGCAAGAATCAAGTCAAAGATTTGAAATGCGAAGAAGCAAAAAACACCCAACCGGAAAAGCAAAATGAAAAAAGAATCCGAAAATACGAAGATAGTGTAAGGAGCCTCTGGGACAGCTTCAAGTGCACCAATATCAGAATTATAGGGGTGCCAGAAGATGAGAGACAGCAAGATATTGAAAACCTATTTGAAGAAATAATGGCAGAAAACTTCCCCCACCTGGTGAAAGAAATGGACTTACAGGTCCAAGAAGCGCAGAGAACCCCAAACAAAAGGAATCCAAAGAGGACCACACCAAGACATATCATAATTAAAATGCCAAGAGCAAAAGACAAAGAGAGAATCTTAAAAGCAGCAAGAGAAAGAGACTCAATTACCTACAAGGGAATACCCATACGACTGTCAGCTGATTTCTCAACAGAAACTTTGCAGGCCAGAAGGGAGTGGCAAGAAATATTCAAAGTGATGAATAGCAAGAACCTACAACCAAGATTACTTTATCCAGCAAAGCTATCATTCAGAATTGAAGGTCAGATAAAGAGCTTCACAGATAAGGAAAAGCTAAAGGAGTTCATCACCACTAAACCAGTATTATACGAAATGCTGAAAGGTATCCTTTAAGAGGAGGAAGAAGAAAAAGGTAAAGATACAAATTGTGAACAACAAACATGCATCTATCAACAAGTGAATCTAAGAATCAAGTGAATAAATAATCTGATGTACAGAATGAACTGGTGATTATAATAGAACCAGGGACATAGAAAGGGAATGGACTGACTATTCTTGGGGGGGAAAGGGGTTTGGGGGATGCGGGAAGAGATTGGACAATAATCGTGCACCTATGGATGAGGACAGTGGGTGGGGAGTAAGGGCGGAGGGTGAGGTGGGAACTGGGTGGAGGGGAGTTATGGGGGAAAAAAGAGGAACCAATGTAATAATCTGAATAATAAAGATTTAATTTAAAAAAAAGAAAGAAAGAAAGAAAATCTATTTGAAAACATGACAGAAAACTTCCATAACCCGGTGAAGGAAGTAGACATTCAATTCTAGGAAGTGTAGAGTCCCCAACAAGATGAACCTAGGGGCCCACATCATAAGACACATCATAAATAAAATGCCAAAGGTTAAAGGCAAAGAGAAGATCTTGAAAGTAGCAAGAGAAAAGCAGTTACTTATAAGGGAATGCCCATATGACTGTCAGCTGATTTTTCAACAGAAAATTTGCAGGACAAAAAAAAAAGAAAGAAAGAAAGAAAGAAAATTTGCAGGACAGAAGGGAGTGGCAAGAAATATTCAAAATGATGAATAGCAAGGACCTATATCCAAGATTACTGTACCCAGCAAAGATATAATTTAGAACAGGGGTTGGCCCTCAAAATCATTCGGCCTGGCCCTGTCAAGGCATTAGGGGTGAATTAATTAAATATCTGACCAAATAAAGCAGGCTAATTAAAAAATATTTTTATTGCTTTCAGAGACGGAGAGATAGAAACATCAATGATGAGAGAAAAATCATTGATCAGCTGCCTCCTGAATGTCTCCCACTGGGAATTGAGCTCACAACCTGGGCATGTGCCCTGACTGGGAATCGAACCGTGACCTCCTGGTTCATAGGTAGACACTCAATCACTGAGCCACACCAATCGGGGCTAGCAGACTAATTTTTAAGTTGATAATTTTTTATGGCCCATGAATGATGTTGTAAATATCCACATGGCCCTTCGCAGAAAAGAAGTTCCCCACCCCTGATTTACAAGAATAGATAAAGTGGCCCTAACCGGTTTGGTTCAGTAGATAGAGCGTCAGCCTGTGGACTCAAGGGTCCCAGGTTCGATTCTGGTCAAGGGCATGTACCTTGGTTGCGGGCACATCCCCGGTGGGGAGTGTGTAGGAGGCAGCTGGTTGATGTTTCTCTCATCGATGTTTCTATGTAAGAAATTAAAATATATATATATAAAAAAAGAATAGATAAAGTGCTTCCCAGACAAGAAAAAGTTAAAGGAGTTCATCACTACCAAACCAAGAAATATTCAATGGTCATCTTTAAGAAGAAGAAAATAAAAGATAAAAAATGAGTAATAAAATGTCAACATTACTTTAAATTTAAATGGCTTAAATGCTCTGATAAAAAGACATAGTGTTGCTGAATGGATAACAACAACAAAAAAAAAGACCCTTACATATGCTGTCTACAAGAGACTCACTTCAGATAGAAAGACACACTGAAAGTAAAGGGATGGAAATAGATATTTCATGAAAATGGAAACAAACAAGCAAAAAGCTGGAGTAGCAATACTTGTTCCAGACAAAAAGACTTTAAAACAAAGGCTATAACAAGAGACAAAGAAGGACCCAGCAATTCCACTCCTTAGTATTTATCCAAAGAAACCCAAACCACTACATTGAAAATACATATGCATCCATATGTTAATTGCAGTATTATTTACAACTAGAGGCCCGGTGCACAAAAATTTGTGCACTCGGGGCGTCCCTCAGCCCGGCCTATACCCTCTTGCAGTGTGAGACCCCTCAGAGGATGTCCCCCCCAGTGGAGACCCTCACCCCATGGAAGTTTGGCCAGCCTGGGTGAGGGGCTGATGGCTGTTTGCAGCTGGCCACACCCCCTTTAGGGTGGGGGGTCCCCACTGGGGTTCCTGGCCAGTCTGGGTGAGGGCTGAGGGTGTTTTCAGGCTGGCCAAGCACCCTGGCAACGTAAGCTCCCAGCCTCTCCTTTTTTTCTTTTTCTTTTTTTTATTCTGGGATTCATTTACCTTCTATAATTGAAACTTTGTTGCCTTTAACTTTGTTGCTTTTAGTGGAGGCCTGCAGAAAGCTTGGCTTCCTCCATCACCAGGGGCAACCCACTCCTGAAAGCAGGTATCTGGGGTTTGTTTAGCTTCTATAATTGCAACTTTGTTGCCTTCAGTGCTCAGAGCCGGGCCGCCAGGCGGGGAAGCTTGGCTTCCTCCATTACTGGAGCAAGCAAGCCTCCTGCTCACTTCAGCTACGTGGCTGCTGGCCACCATCTTGGTTGGGTTAATTTGCATATCCTGCTGTTTATCCAATGGGAAGTGTAGCGGAGGTATGGTCAACTACCATGTTTGTCTATTATTAGATAGGATAGCCAAGATATGGAAGCAACCTAAGTGTCCATCAATAGATGAATGGATAAAGAAGCAGTGGTGTACACAAGCATGGGAAAAAGTAGGTTTACAGTTGTAATACAAGTAATACAATCATTAATAAATAAGAATACAAGATTAAACTGTTTTATGTACTCACCACTATAAACCTACTTTTGCCCACCTTTGTATATACAATGGGATTTTTAAAAATATATATTTTATTGATTTTTTACAGAGAGGAAGGGAGAGAGATAGAGAGTTAGAAACATCGATGAGAGAGAAACATCGATCAGCTGCCTCCTGCACATCTCCTACTGGGGATGTGCCCACAACCCAGGTACATGCCCTTGACCGGAATCAAACCTGGGACCCTTCAGTCCGCAGGCCGACGCTCTATCCACTGAGCCCAACCGGTTTCGGCAACAATGGGATTTAACTCAGCCATAAAACGATGAGATCTCGCCATCTGCAATAACATGGATGGACCTAGATAGAGAGCATTGTGCTGAGTGAAATAAGTCAGGCAGAGGAAGACAAATGGCATATGATTTCACTTACATGTGGAATCTAAAAACCAAAATAAATGAACAAGCAGGACAGAAACAGACGCATAGATGCAGAGAACATTTTTATGGTTTCCAGATGGAAGCAGACCTGGGGGCAAATTGGTAATTATAGATAGTCATGGGGATGTTAACTATAGTATAGGCAATAGATTCAATAATATTGTAATAACTATATATGGTGTCAAATGGGTACTAGGTTTATTGAGGTGATCATTTTGTAAGTTATAAAAATGTCTAATCACTCGGTTGTACACCTGAAACTAATATGATATTGTATGTCAACTGTAATTAAAAAATAATTACAAAAACATGTTTCTGCATATGCTTAGATAATAAGGACCTTATAGCCAATATTAATTGGACTTATAGTCATATATACATATGACTACATTCAAAGTTTGGAAGACAGCAGCTTTTCCAGTGCTCATGCAGCCTTCAGTACATATCCTGAGCACATGGCTAAAAGGTATAGAGATCTTCAGAAACTACAAATAAAAAAGGAAAAGAATCATGTGCTTACAATGAATATCACTGCAAAATGTGACATAAATTTGTTCCATATACTTTCCCCCACATAGTTTCCTTTTTGTCCATCCTTTTACATTGTGCACAAAGATAAATCTGTGGATTTCTCATCCACCTGGAGGTATCTTAGTGTGATGAAAGCGAAACTTTGACAACCTCATGTCATTTACTCTGATATTGAACAGGTACTTAAAAAAGAAGTCTGAGTCTAAACCTCATTTGAGAGAGAATAACAACAAAAAACCCTTACAGAATTGCCTTAATACACAAAGCATTTATCATAGTTATAAAGTACAAAAGATATTAACTTTTCTATTAATGGGCTATCATAGTTATGAGGTACAAACGATATAAACTTCTCTATTAATGGGTTTGGCATGTAATAGGGTGTATTCATTTCTTTCCCCCTGGCACTCTCTTGCAATTACAAATCAAGTGCTTTTACAAATATAATTTATCTGAGCTTAGAGACTGATCTCAGTAAGAAGTACCCAGCTGACTGATATGTCTCCTTCACTATCTTGGACTTTAGCTTTTTCAGTTATGTTTTTGTTCTACATATTCCATTATGTTGCACTTTCTCCTTGAAAAAAAACATAAAAGCAAAATAGAAGTTGAATAATGCTGACTGCTTTCTTGGTCATGTCAACATTACATTCTCAGTCTCTACCATATATTCTTGTGTGTTTACCTTGTTGCTGTATTAAATTACAATTACTGCAGACATGTGTGGGAATAAGTGATTATTGTGTATGAGGCCAGATTAAAAAGCAATGTCTTATTTTAAAGGATCTAAGAAAGACAACATGTAAGATAAATTTCAAATTTTAAGACGGACTTTCAGACTAAATAACTTAGTAAGTAGTTGGCCAGAAATGGTTCCTTCTTAGTGTTTATTGTCTGGAAGAAAAACAAATATAAACGTTACTTGTTATTAACATCAACAAATAAAGAATATTAAGCAATCAAGTAATTTACTTTAAAATATAATTATACAGTGGGGCCTTGACTTACGAGTTTAATTCGTTCCGAGACCGAGCTCGTTAAGGAGCTCGTTAACTCAAATTACTCTGTCAACTCAATGCAAAAAAATCGACCGAGAGACAGCTGGTATCTCAAAAAACTCGTTAGTCGGGACACTCGTAAGTCAAGGCCCCACTGTATTTTAGAATTCCCTCCTGAATATTTAAACACTAAGTAAACCTTTCTAAGAAATTTGGTTATTGGCATATGAAATGATTACAAATTTACCAAAATTTATAGATATGAGCAAGCAAAGAATCCAGAGAACTTGATAATCTCAAAGTATCTGAGAAAGTAATGAAAATAAAGAGGGTAACTTCTCAAATAAACAAGCCTACTTAAAAAAGAATACAGCATGCTCAGGATTTTAGATGAGAAAATAGAGGGCCAGTTCTCTTTCCTCTTCCCCAAAAGCCCTAAAGAATACACCTGTTTTTGCATCCTAAAAAGGAACAGCTACTCCTCCAAAACTGAGGCCCCTGTATGTTTTCTACACTTAAGAAATAACACTTTGGCCCTAACTGGATAGAGTGTTGGCCTTTGGACTGAATGGTCACGGGTTCAATGCCGGTCAAGGGCATGTACTGGTTGCGGGCACATCCCAATGGGGGGTTTGCAGGAGGCAGCTGATCATTGTCTCTGTCTCTATCCCGCTCCCTTCCTCTCTGTAAAAAATCAATAAAATATATTAAAATAAAAGAAATAAAACTTTCATTTTTTTATGGATTCATTTTTTTAGGGGAGAGAGATATGTTGATTTGTGGTTCTACTTAGTTGTGCATTCATTGGTTGATATTGTATGTGCCCTGACCGGGGATTGAACCTGCAACCTTGGCACATTGGCACAGCGCACTAACCAACTGAGCTTGTTTCATTTTTAAAATTTAAATTAATCATCTTTATTGTTGAGATTATTACAGATGTACCTTTTTCCCCCACCCCCCCCCCCCCCCCCACACACACCTCCTTCCCTCAGAATCATCAGTGTGTTCCATTTCCATGCCCCTAATTCTATTCCATTCCCCGGTTTATTCTGTATATCAGATTTTATTCATTTGATTTTTAGATTCAATTGTTGATAGATATATGTATTTGTTGCCACTTTGTTGTTCATATTTTTTTAAAATTAAATCTTTATTGTTCAGAGTATTACAGTTGTTCCTCTTTTTTCCCCCCATAGCTCCCCTCCACCCGGTTCCCACCCCACCCTCTGCCCTTACCCCCCCACACTGTCCTCATCCATAGGTGTACGATTTTTGTCCAGTCTCTTCCTGC
>NW_005357232.1:210842-224977 GCF_000412655.1 Myotis brandtii
GGACACTCTTGGTGCATCCCTTTGTGGGCTGTGTGCACAGTCTTGTTGTAGTTGAGCCTTGATTGCTGTTGGTATCACTGGGAGGAATTGACCTCCAGGCCAATTAGCCATGAGGACCAGCTGTGCCTACAGTGGAAGAGCTGCTATGCAGGAGAAACCCTCTTGGGGCAGGACTTGCTTCAGTGGGGCTTTGGTGCTCACTGAGTCTGCCCCTGGACTGTGTCACGTATGGATGTGAAGAGTTGTAGTCCAGTATGGTCTCACTCTGACCACCGAGTACACTGGCTCTTGGTCTCCATGGAGGTGCAAAGTCAGCTACTGCCTGGGGCCACCCAGCAGGAGCTACAGAGAGATCTACAGATTTCTCCTCTTTGTATTAGATTTGGAAGTGCCCAGATGAGGCCCAGCTCTGAATCAAGGCAGGCTGGTTCTGGTGCTGGGGCTTGGGCCTTTTATTGATAGGTTTGGGGCTTCCTGACCCAGCTGCAGCTTGTTTGATAGGTTTTAGCCTGAGAAAGGACAGACCATTCCTATGCAAAAGCTGCTGCACACAGCTTGGGTGGGGTTGTAAATTAGTTGAGGTGGGGTCTCAGGGAATCACCAGGGCGAAGCAATCAGAAATGGCTCCCAGTCAGCCTTGCACCATGGAGGTCCCAGCAGAGGAACAATGCTAGCACCTCCATCTGGAAGAAAGCCACCCCCGAGTTCCTGCCCCAATGCCAGACAGTTCAGTTTCTGCCCTTATGTGTCTGTGTCCCCCAGAGCCTTGCCCGGCACTGGAGCTCAGAGGGAGCAGGAGCTTGTAAATTCAGTTCAGCCTTTTAAGAGGAGCAGCTAGGTCTTCAGCAGCTTCTGTGTCACTCAGCCCCAATCTGTAATGGTTTTTATAGTCTGTAGTTCCTACTGCCTGTAGGGACTTCTTTTCCCAGCTTTGGGTCCCTGGGCTGGGCGTCAGATGTGGGGCTGGGACCCCTTGCTCCTCCAGGCGGCCTCTGCAGAGGTGATCTCCCTCCCGATTAAAAAAGTGGCACATTCGGGTGCCGGACCAGCCTGTTCCGTGTCTCCACACCTCTTACCAGTCTCAGTGTGCTTTTTTCTTTACCTCCCTAGTTGTAGGACTTCCATTCAGCCAGCTTTCCGGCGGTTCTGGGTGATGGTTGTTCTATATTTTACTTGTAATTCTGATGTGGTTGTGGGAGGCAGCGCGTACAGGTGTTTACCTATGCTGCCATCTTGGTTCTCTCACTTTGTTTCATTTAAAAAAAATTTCCACAGTGGTGTTTCTTTTCCTTAAAAAAGTATATTTTTATTGATTTCAGAGAGGAGAGATAGAAACATCATCCTGGGCATGTACCCTGACCAAGAACTGAACCATGACCTTTTGGTTCATAGGACAACACTCAACCACTGAGCCACACCAGCCCAGCCAGAGTGGTATTTTTTAAGTAAGTGGGCACACTCCAAACTTACTTTCCTCCTTTCAATGACAACCCCTGCCATAGAATGTTCACTGTTACTGACTGGAGGTATCTTACTCCTAAAGGGCTTGGGTAGAAAACCACTGTTCTAAGATTCAGGTACAATAAAACATTGGCTCCTATGGTCTGTATGTATCATGTACAGAAGTCCAACTCTGATTTGTAAAAATTTCAGAAATTCAGAATATTTGAAAAAATGTATCACTTTATTTGTACACTTAAAAAGTTGTACACAGAAATTTATTCTGTAAAACTGGAAGAACTGTCAGGGAAAAGGAAGGGTGTTACCTTTTATTCAATGCTCATTAACGAAGTTAAGAGAAATAAAACAAAAACAATAAAACGCTTAAAAAATTAAAGAACATTTTCCAGGTACAAATTTTATAAATACAAAACAAATTCACAAATTAACTCTGAATGCTAAATAAATATCTAGTTAATAAACTCAGACTTAATACCTCTAGCCAGCACTGGTCCAGCACTTCAAGGATATAAAATTAGATTCATTCATGTGTAGTGTTGAAAGAATGTGCTCATTAAAGATTTTTAGACATATACACTTTTTTTTCTGTGTATAAACAGAAGATTTATCTGTGTAGATAAATCTCTCTTAATACCACATGTCTAAGAAAAGTCATCAATGACAAAATAAATCATAGGTGAAAAAATATTTTCTAAGATATTGGGACACATGAATGATCTCAAAATGTACAAAAACCTCTGTAAACCAGTACTGTATCCAATACATCTGTCAAACTTATCAGATACTGAACAAAACTGTAGCAAAGGAAATCTTTCCTACATTCTCCTGAGTGCTTAATATTAAAATTGAGAATATAGTGCAGGCCACACTTCAAAGTGGTCAATCAGTTGTTATTGCTTTATACATATATGTCTGCTTTGTAGCATGATTTAATGTTCCATTTCACGAATAATTTGTTTTCCTCAAATATATCCTTTAGAAGGACAAAATTAGATTCGTGACTTTTTTGTAGCTGGTGGAGTGCTAACTTGATCCACATTCCCAGTTGTGATGTGAAGTCCAAGTTTTTGAGCCTGAATATGGAAAAATGCTTGAAGCCTCGTTCCAGCTTTTGCTTCACTTGTGTTACGAGGGTTGTACTCAAAGCAGTTCGAAAACATTAATTCAATATCATCAATAAACTCAGCTGGAAAGAAAAGCACAAATGAGATTAGAATGAAAGTTTATAACTTCTAACTAAACCTTTTATTTGTATCATATCTAGAAATGTCATTAAGGAACAGAAGCCCACCTTTTTCTTTAGAAATTGGAAACAAGGTAGTAGAACCGAAGCTTAAAACTCTTTAACTATAAATACTTTAAAACTGTTTTATTGAAACTATGCAATTAGGCATAACTGCATAGTTTCAGTAAGTAACTTCTGTTAAGATCAGAGTCTATAAAATATCTTTAACTCACTTAATCCTTATCCGTCTTTCATTTCCATATACATGGACAAGCATTTGAGAGACCTCTTGGGATGCCATCTACACAATTGCATTAATTTATCATAAAGGTAAAAAGAAAAATAGCCTCTACCTCTTTAAACAAAAAGATAAACATATAAATTACTTACATGCTAATTTATATTCACATTTGTTCACCTTTTCACGAATTATATTTAAGGCAATGGGTTTTTTGATGATGTCATAATAGTCTGGAACCTGTAAGATAATTCAAATATTATCTCTCCTATAAAAAGTTTATCAGAGATAAGTGGTCAAATAAATGAAGGTTTTGCACTGAAAAGCAACTGTGTTAACCACTGAATTCTATTATTTCATTAAAACCATATAATACATTTCAGTCATTTAATGCTGTAGAAGCCTATTTGATACTATAAAAAGTTTTTGTGAAAAAAATTATAGTTTTGTGTGCTTTCTCTGTCTCTCTTTATATATACTTACATATATGTATCTATAAAAATTTCTTTAGCCTGGCCAGTGTGGCTCAGTGGTTGAGCATTGACCCATGAACCAGGAGGTCCCCCGTTCCATTTCCAGTCAGAACACATGCCCAAGTTTGGGCTTTATTCCCAGTGAGGGGGGATGCAGGAGGCAGGTGATGGATGTTTCTCTCTCATTGATGTTTCTATCTCTCTATCCTCCATTCCTCTCTAAACTATCAATAAAAACATATTAAAATATTTCTTTAATTATATTACTGCATTTGTAATAAAGAAAAACATGTATGCAACAAAACTTAAGTCAGCACAAGAACTACTCAGGAAAAATGAATTAAGAATCAAAATGAGCGCTGGCTGATATGGCCAGTTGGTTGGGTGTTGTCCCATGTGCCAAAAGGTTGCCAGTTGAATTCCCAGTCAGGGCACATGCCTGAGTTGCAGGCTTGATCACCAGCAGGGGGCATGCAGGAAGCAGCCAATCGATGTTTCCCTCTCAAATTGACGTTTCTCTCTCTCTCCCTTCTTCTCTCTCTAAAAATCAATTTAAAAAAATCTTAAAAAATAGTCAAACTGAGATTAAATTTTATAAGATGCTATTCATTGTTAATACTTTATATTCTTTAAAAAAATCTATGTAAATATTGTTTATTACTGAGCCAAGTGGTGTTCTTGATGTCAGATATGTTATTGTTCACTTCTGTCTGGTTCTGGTTAATGGTTTCTATTTCCTTTTATACACTGCTATAATTCTCACTGAGTTCCTTGTAATTCGCATTAAGCTCCTTAAGCACCTTTATAACTATTACTTTGAACTCTATGTCTGATAGGTTGCTTTTGCTTCACTTGTGTTACGAGGGTTGTACTCAAAGCAGTTCTTCAGAAAAAATTCCTTCTTTTCTTTCATTTGGGGGTTGTTTCTTTGTCTCCCCATTTTAGCTGTCTCTGTGTATTTGCTTCTATGTATTAGATAGAACTGTTATGCCTCCCAGTCTTTGTGGGATGGCCTTATGTATAAAGTGTCGAGGGGCCCAGTGGTGCAGTCTCTTTGTACACCTGAACTGGATACTCTAGGAATGCCCCTTGTGTACGTTATTTGGGCTCTCTTGTTATAATTGGGACTTGATGGTTGATGTCCCATTTGTGGGAGGATCCCCTCTGACTTGCTGCCAGTGAAGTTCAACCCCTACATCGTTGTGCCAGCTATTATATAGGTGCTGACAGAACAGAATAACACACAAGAGGACCAAACCAAAAACAACACAAAAATTAAGCTACTCAATGCAATAACAGAAAAGACTAAGAAGAAAAAAGAAGAGAAAGCAAAGCAAAGCAAAAATAAAAAGAATACTAAAAGACAGGTGACCAAAGACTTAGAGGGGATATTAAAAAAAGGGAGAAAGAAGACGATGAAAAAATGGCTATATGGAAGCAAGAAGGGAGCTAAAAGAACTAGTATAGGAGGAAAAAAGAAAAGGAAACAGAATATAAATGAAATGATCATGGTGATTTTAAAACCAAGTAATAGTGGGTATGTTAAGATATAGATAAGTAAAAGTAAAATGGGAAAAAAATGAGAAAAAATAAAAACAAAATAAGAAAAATTAATAATAACAGTAATAACAGACTGAAGTAGAATAGAATCAAAGGAAAGAGAGAAATTAGAGATATGCAAGAAAAACGAGAAGAAAATAAAAGGGGAAAAAAACAAACAAAAAAATCCACTCACAACAAAAAACAAAACCACACACACTCACACACTCAAAAACCTTTGGGTCCGCTATTTGTGGCGCTTGCTAGATTTTCCTCTGATGTTGAATCTGGTCCCTTGCTGTGTCTATCCTGGGCCGCCTGGAAGCTGCTCTGGTGCAGGTCACTATGAGTCACTGTCTCTTTCTGGCCCTGGGCAACCTGATTGAGGTCTAAGAGGTTGAGGCTCCTAATAGTCCAGCAGGTGTGGACTCCTTAGCCCAGAGGCTGGGTCTGCCTTGAGTCTCATACCTGGATTGTACCTGTTCTGAGCTGTACTCCCTTCCCCCACAGAGCTGGTCCCGCAGGTATCAACTGCAGGCTTGCGAGGTCCCACTGGCTTCCCCTTTGCTGCGCAGTCTGGGGTGGTATCTGTGGCAGGTGCATGGGGTCTGGGATGTGTCCTTGGGGGTGCCCATGGGTTCAGGCATGGGGCATGGCTACTCTGGGTGGAGGCAAGGCTGGGGGCCTAGCTGCTACTGCTCCCTGCAGCCTCCTCCCAAGAAGGACCTTGCAAACCCTTCAAGATGGCGTGGTTTCCAAGCACGAGCCCCGCCTGGGGAGTGTCTGTGGCAGTAGCAGGGGCTCTTTGGCCAGGAAAACCTGAACCACTGCCACTAAGACTCCTGTGCGATCAGTCTCTCTCTCCCCAATTCAGTCCTGCCGTCCACCATGTTGGAATCAATCCTTTACATTCTTGCTCTAGAAATCTCAAAGTAGAATTCTGATGATGTCACTTTTTCATTCAGAAACCATCACCTAACACTGACAAGTAAGACGCTTTATACTCTAATTGTGTCTAGCTAATCTGCTCCATTCAAACTACCCATCATTCCCCATATTCTCATTTCTGGGTCTTTAACTTATCTTCCCTCTTCCTTTCTGAAATTCCCTTATTCCAGTTCTCACTGTTGAAATTCCATCTTATTTCACTGACCAGACTAAATATTTCTTCAAGTAGTTCTGCCATTCCCTCCCTCTGAAGTGCTCAAATCAATCTCCTTTTCTTCTGTATTTCTGAAAGACCATGATATAACTTCTATTATCCTATATAATAAAAGCCTAATATGCAAATCGACCAAACGGCAGAACAACCGGTGGAATGACGGGTTGCTATGCCATGCACTGACCACCAGGGGGCAGACGCTCAATGCAGGAGCTGCCCCCAGCCCGCAGGCCCCAGGCCAGCCAAGTCGGGTGCAAGCAGGAGCCCCCCAATTGCCCTGCTGGTCGCCACACAGAGGGAGGTGACCAGCGGCAGCAAGGCGTGGGGCTGGGGAACAGGTGGTGCCAGGCTGGCCAAGGCAGGTGCCAGTGGGGGCCCCCGATTGCCCTGCCAGTCGCCCCACAGATCAGCCCTGATCACTGGCCAGGCCTAGGGACCCTACCCACGCACAAATTTCGTGCATCAGGCCTCTAGTAATACTATAACACTGTCCTATCTCTACTACAGCATACCACATCACTAGCATTATCACATCGTGCGTGCCACACACACACACACACACACACACACACAGTTGACCCTTGAACAATGTGAGGGTTAGGGGTGTTGAGCCACCACACAGTCAAAAATCTGTGTATAACTTTTGACTTCCCCAAAACATAACAACTAATGACCTACTGCTGATCAGAAACCTTATCAATAACATAAACAGTCAATTAACACATATTTTACATGTTATATGTATTATATATTATATTTTTACAGTAAAGTAAGCTAGAGAAAAGAAAATGTTATAAAAAATCATAAGGCTAATACATTTAGAGTACCATATATATTTATCAATACCATAATTTTACATCATCTATTTATGAAATGAGTCACCTGTCAGTATCTACATCAATATTGTTTTATATGATACAAAACACTGTAGATGTTATACATATTACTAACACTAGATATCAAATATGAAAAAAATATGAACAAGAAATTCATCTGTTTACAAGTATAATGATTCATTTATTGATAACGAAGAAGCAGCAATATGATTGCTTTATGATAGCCTAGTGCTGTGGTCGGCAAACTGAGGCTCACGAGCCACATGCGGCTTTCTGGCCCCTTGAGTGTGGCTCTTCCACAAAATACCACGTGCGGGCGCACGTTCAGTGCGATTGAAACTTCGTAGCCCATGCGCAGAAGTCGGTTTTCGGTCTGGGCGAGTCTATTTTGAAGAAGTACTGTTGATATTTGGTTCTGTTGACTAATGAGTTTGCCAACCACTGGCCTAGTGCAGTGGTCGGCAAACTCATTAGTCAACAGCAGAGCATATCAACAGTACAATGATTGAAATTTCTTTTGAGAGCCCAATTTTTTAAACTTAAACGATATAGGTAGGTACATTGTTATTAACTTAATTAGGGTACTCCTAAGCTGGCCTTTGCTAAAAACATCCTCAATCTGATTGAGGTACGATCGCTGAGGTCGACTCCTTCTAACTCTCCCATCCACACTCGTCTTGTATACTTGTTTCAGATAGATGAGTGTGGGAGAGTTGGAAGGGGTAGACCTCAGCGAACTTACCTCAAAACAATGTTACCTCCCCCGCAGCCCGCCTGCCTGCCTGCGGCTGTGTCTCCCTTCGCCCGACCCGACCGACACCCCCCACTTCTTCTAACGCCACTTCTTCAAAATAGACTCGCCCAGGCTGAAAACCGACTTCTACGCATGGGCCACGAAGTTTCAATTGTACTGTACGTGTGCGCCTGCACGTGGTATTTTATGGAAGAGCCACACTTAAGGGGCCAAAGAGCCGCATGTGGCTCGTGAGCCGCAGTTTGCCGACCACTGACCTAGTGTAATCAATTATGATTGCTTCATGGCAGTAAGAAAACCTCCAAAGAATTTTCTAATATATATATAGAAAACAATCCACATGTATGTGGACTCAGTTCAAACCTGTTACTGTTCAAGGGTCAATTGTATGAACAACTACAGCACCAACTCTAATCCCTTAGGTTAGGCAATCTCTGTTATTTAAGAGTACTTATTTTTAAAATCAATGTTTCTCAAACTGTGGTCTCTGGACCAGCATGATCAGCATCATCTGGGGATTTGTCAGTAATGCAAATGGTTCAGCATCAACCCAGACCTAGTGAATCAAAAACTTTGGGTAGGGCCCAGTAATCTGTGTTTTAACAAGTCCTCCAGGTGATTCTGGTGTATGTTGAATTTTGAGAACCACAGTTTTACATAATAGAAATACCAACAATGGTACTCAGTTGAATTAACTCTATTCATATTCATTCATATTCATTATCTTGAATAAACAACATTGAGGTTATTTCAACACAGTCATCATTTATTAGAATCAGTCACAGGGCCCTGGACGAGTTGCTCAGTTGGTTAGAGCACTGT
Organism: Myotis brandtii; assembly: GCF_000412655.1. Classification (NCBI taxonomy): domain Eukaryota; kingdom Metazoa; phylum Chordata; class Mammalia; order Chiroptera; family Vespertilionidae; genus Myotis; species Myotis brandtii. The sequence goes on from NW_005357232.1 coordinate 219,353, forward strand.
CCTGATACACCAAGGTTGTGGGTTTGATCCTGGTAAGGGCATATACAAGAATCAACCAACGAATACATAAATATATGGAACAAAAAAATGATGTTTCTCTCTCTCTCTAAAAATCAATAAATAAAAATAAGGAAGAAAATCAGTCACAGAGTTAGAAAGGACTGAGGAGACTATGCTGTTTCTTTTTTTTTTAAATATAGAGACCAACTTTTCAAGTGTTTAAAAAAATGCAGTGATTAAAAGGTGTTTGGACTATCTCAAAACTGTCATGCAGACTAAATAATGTACAGGAATACATTTTATAAAGTCTAAAAATATTACCTGGATTTTAGAAACGAGTTTCAAAAAAGGCCAGCTGTCATCATGCCGTACCAATTCTACAACAAGTTGTTCAAAAGCAGACAATTCATGAACTCCTCCCTGTCGGCCTGAACTTCTTCGATTCAGTGTCACAGGAGATGATTCTAAATAAATAATTAAATTAACTTTAGGTGATGACAAAGCAAAATATTTGATCACTACAAGCTAAACAGGGCCTATAAATATAAACTAAATTCGAACAAAATTGACATTATATACTGAGATGTTAAACTAACTTACATTTGGGATATATTTCCAATTGCATTGAAAATTCATTGGGAACAGATTGAAAAATGAGTGTAATACAAAAGAAAATTCTAGAACACAAAGTTTGTGGATTTTTTACCATTTTATTAAAAATATATTTTCAAGTACAGTAAAATAGCAGTAAGCAATTCTACAGTATTTCCTAAAACATATCAATTGGAAAGTTACCTCTTCAGATCTAGAAACTAGGCCTCTTTAAATCTTAATTTTATATGGAGAATTTTCTTAAAGCAAGATGCTTTCTCATAAAATCTAAGTATATACCTAAATTGAAATCTAAAGTATATGAATTAGTAGAAAAGGGTAGTAGTGTAGTCCACATATGAATTCAGGTGTTTAAATTCTCTACTTAAATGTAAATCCACATATTCCCCCTTTATTTGTCCTTAGAAACAGGATAGTGATTTCACAAATGAATAACAACACAAATTTTTTCAGCGGTGTTTTTGAATAAAAACAGTTCAGGTTTACTAGTTTGAAGTTCAGATTCAGGGAAAGGCAAAACAGATAAAGGGATAAGAAAAGCTAAATTACCTGATACTTCCTCCCTCCCTCCAAAACCTGAGAACATGTACACTAATTATAACCCATTTTTCACCAATAAATTCTTTACTCCTGTCATTGTTCAAATAATGCAATACAACCTATCTACATAATTCTTCAAAGGATAATAGCATTTTTTGTTTCACTTCATTTTTTGGAAATAAAGTTTTATTACCACTGACATTAAAGAAAAAAGATAAGATTAAATAGATAAATGGATAAAGAGATTATGTGGATAAAGATTACTGTAAACAATTATTAGAATTAGATAGATTGTGATCACTCTAACAATAGTGCTGCCCCCAACTCTCTATTGCCCCAAATTCAGTATATCAGATAGGAACCTTTTTTTTTAAAAAAATATTTTATTGATTTTTTACAGAGAGGAAGGGAGAGGGACAGAGAGCCAGAAACATCGATGAGAGAGAAACATCGATCAGGTGCCCCCCGCACACCCCCCACTGGGGACGTGCCCGCAACCAAGGCACATGCCCCCAACTGGAATCGAACCTGGGACCCTTCAATCCGCAGGCCGATGCTCCATCCACTTAGCCAAACCAGTTAGGGCCAGATAGGAACCTTAACAAATAACCTAATACAGCTTGTTTAGATGATTATGAGTATGCATGTTTTAAGGAGGAAAAGGTGGAAGAGAATGAAATGTGTCATAATGTGGTATACTGAGACTGTTCAAGTATTGGCCAAGTCTCTCCATTAGCAAATTTCTCACAACTACCCTGCTATACTAGTAGAAATACTAGTGATATAGTTTACCTTTTTTTCTCCAAATAGCTGCCCCTTCAATGAATATTATGCGTCAGGGAAGGTTGCTCCCTAAAAACTTTGTATATCTTAGTGACAGCCTTTAAAAAATGACCCAAAATATCCCAACATTTAATCTTTCCAAATTATTCAATTTTCTTAGGTAAGAATAGTTTAAATCAGACTTCTTCATACCTGCAGATTGTCTTTTCCTGCCTCTTCTCTTGGATTCACTATCTTGGAGAGAAAGTTTTGAAGCAACATTTAGAGATCTTGACTGTCCACTTGACTTTGTGGCAATGACTCTGAAGTTAGGCAAGTTGGGACTATTTTCTGGTGTATTATTAGCACTTGTCCTGCCTCTTCGTTTTCTACGAGGACTAAGTAGTTCCACAAATACATCTGCTTGCAATGGACCATGACTCTGGCGAGTAGAACGACTGGCAATTCTTAAAGATTTAGTTTCTGTAGGAGGAGCAGACTTTATCTTCCTTAGGTTTCTACTAGTAGTTTTAGAAGAAACAGATGTTTTGGGTGTACTCTGCTGACTTCTTGAAGTATATCTTCTAGGATCTTGTTGGCCACGACTTGAAAAAGAAGAGTTAAGTCTCCCTCTTGTTTTAATTGGCAATCTAACTTGTGGTCTTCCTCGTTTTGGTGGGCTATAAATATTGTTAGAAAATACAATTATTATATAGAGCAATGATGAATGTACAATTACTTCTATTCCCCTGGTTCTAGTATTCAGCCAATAAGTTCTACATATTACTTTTCTATATTAATGAGACTTATCCTATGCTCAATTCTTTAAACTTGGAGTTAACAAATTTTTATGGAAATCTAAAATGTGCTTTCATATATTTCTTCGTAATGCAGAGAATATTTAATATTTTCTTAGTGATTTCAGGATATCATCATGAAAATCAAATTCTAAATTGTGATAAACTATAATAAAATCTACAGGAGGACCAATAAGCAGACTTAATCATGTTGATTAAGAGTGATGAACTAATCCTTAAAATGCAAATCTTTTGTCTCTGTATTATCATTTTTCATTACCACAGTTTCGGCCAACAGCTGCCATTAAAGTAAGCCTTAAATCTGTTGTTCCTGAATACCAATCAAGAATTTCTTTGCCATCCTGATTCTACTGGAAAATACAAAACTAGATTCAATCTTTTAATTGCCTTTAAGTTGGAGACAAGGATGAAATAACTCCATTAAGCCTCCATTTATCCATTTTTCCATATACCCAGACTTCCAGTTTACCTAAAATATTTCCAAGAAGTTTTCAAATTCTTTATCATCTTTATGCTTAACACAATACTACCCTTGTAAGCTACAGGGAATATGGCTCCTGACAGTTGGAGCTATTTAAAAAACACTTTGTGCCTGGCTGGTGTGGCTTAGTTGAGCATCGACCTATGAATCAGGATGTCACGGTTCAATTCTCGGTCAGAGCACATGCCTGGGTTGCCAGCTTGAGCCTCAGTGGGGGGCAGGCAGGAGGATCGATGATTGTCTCTCATCATTGATGTTTCTGTCTCTCTCTCCCTTCCTCTCTGAAATCAATAAAAATATATTAAAAAACAACCAACCCCCCCCCCCCCCAACAAAACTAAACAAAACAAAACAAAAAATTACTTGTTCCCTGGCTGGTGTGGCTCCCTTGGTTGGAGCATCATCCTGTACACCAATAAGTGGCGGATTCGATTCCCGGTCAGGGCATATACCCAGGTTGCAGATTTGATCCCCTGTGGGAGGGCATGCAGGAAGCAACCGATCAATGTGTTTCTCTCACATTAATGTTTCTCTCTCTCTCTCTTTCCCTTTTTCTCTAAAAAAATCAATAAAATCTTAAACAACAGCTTGTCTGAAACTGATGGGGTAGTTCTCTCAACTTAATCTCCTTGGATGGTGGCCTTTTTGTACTTTGTTACTTCTAGGTTGCCCTTGTTTCACATTCACTTTCCCGATTCCACACGAATGGGATTCAAATATTAAAAAGGGGGCAAGGTTTTAGGAACAAATAAGGAGAGACTGCCCCATAGCTGGCATAGTAGGAATAACCCGGCCCTAAACCCACTGATTAGGTGTGGGTGGCATAATTTGCAAGTTGCAGAACACTTGGTTATGTGATAGTATAGACTATTTCTGTGTGCTGATGTGGTAGGAGTATAAACAAATACAATGTGCTTCTGGCATCTCTCTCTCTCAGTCTCACTCTCTCTGTAGACTGCCAAGATCAACCAAAATTTGTATATAGAGGCATTGGGAAGCTGCATCTATCTTCATCTTACGAATATCTTCTGGATTGTTTGTTTGCTACTTTAAACATAAAATTAAGTAAAATCACCCTTGAGGTGGGTCTTATTGAAATCCTGTCCAACCTTGAACTCATACTTGATTTTATGATCTGGCAAAGTTCACAAAGCTACTATACTTCCTTGGGAAAAATTTGAATGTTTATAATACATAAAGCAAGGGTAACTTCACGCTACTATATTACTTTACATACTAGTTTTTTAAAAAAATGATGGACCCCAACCACTCCATTTATACTTGATTCAGTAAAGAGATTGTCTAGTTAAGACTCGTGAATCCTCCATTTTTATTGCATGTTAGGACTTACCTGATTTCTTCCTCTCCTTGGGAGTCATCTTCATCTTGTTCTATCTCATACTCTTCCTCCTCACTTTGACCCTCTTCATAGTCACCATCAACTTCATCATCTTCACCTTCCATACTGTCTTCCATCTCTTCATCACTTTCCAAGGATGGTCTCTGTCTAGAGGAAAGTCTTCTAGAACGTTGCTTTGGCCGACACTCTGGACAAAACCAATCTCCTTCAGGTACAGTCTGAAAAGTCACATAATGTTCATTAATCATCGGTCATTCAAAATCTCAATGTTTCAATTACAATCTGAGAATTAGAAAAAGAAAAAAATACCTTGAGTTTTGGTCGAACACAGTAAGTATGATGACCCCGATCACAGCCATCACAAAGTACCATGTTTTCAGCATCACCTTTCTTTCGGCAGATCTTACAACGAGCATTCAGTATAGACTTAGACCATATCACACTTCGATCCAAGGTGGAGAGGTGAAGAAAGACTTGGGATAGACTAGCAGAAGAAAGAAGCGACTCTCTCCAACGGTCCAGGACTGTTTTATAAGAACGCCCACTGTCACTGGCATCTTAAATAAAAATGGAAAGTGATTAAAGTTTCTAGGCAAATTTTAGACATCTCCTAGAACTATTTTCTTGGTAGTTTAAACAGGATAAATTTTACAGTTCTTGTAATACCTAATAAAAATACCATGTTAATATTAAAAACAAAAATATCAGTTAAAGAAAATATTTGTTGAATCACATCTTGTTTATGTTAAATCTGTACATCAAATGGTTGGGGATTTCAACAGTTAAAAAAATAACTTAGGCAATGTGTTCTCAATCTAATCTTTGTAGTAAATCTTGATCTAATTTAGAAAATTAGCTAGCCTGGCCTACGTGGCTTAGCAGTTGAGTGTCAACCTATGAACCAGGAGGTCACAGTTTGATTCTGGTCAGGGCACATGCCCGGGTTGTGGGCTCAATCCCCAGGTAGAAGACATGCAGGAGGCAGCTGATCAGTGATTCTCTTTCATCATTAATGTTTCTCTCTCCCTCCCTCCCTCCCTCCCTCCCTCCCT
>NW_005357232.1:225087-235163 GCF_000412655.1 Myotis brandtii
CTTCGGAAAAAAAATAAAAAGATACCATAAGAATATGTAACTATAAGCAGAGCCTCGAACAGGTTTAAAACCTGAAAAACCACAAGCTAAGATTTTATAGAGGTTCAGGGTTGGTAGTGATCTCAGGTGAATGGTAGAAACAAGTACAAATCTTTGCAAATTCACTCTGAAGAAATATCCATAAAGTTCTGAGGAATGAGAGCTATAGTCAAAACCCACAAGGCTATAGAGAAACAAAACACTATAAGCAAGAGTCAGCAGAATCTGACCCATAAAGACTTGAGATATTAGAATTACAAACAGAATATAAAATAGCTGTATATGTTTTAAGAAATAAACATTTGAAAACATGAGTAAATAAGCAGTCTGAAAAAGAACCAGAACTTCTACAAGTAAGAGATTAATCACTCAATGGGAGAGGAAAAAAATGGATGGTTCTAACGGCTCCTCAGACAAAGCTAAAGAGAAATATTAGTAAGGTGGGAAAAAATGCAATATAGTTCATTTGACTTATTTCCACCCTCTCACTTTGTGCTTTCTTTTAACAAATGTTTTAAAATTAATTTTTAGAGAGAGAGAAAGAGAGATAGAAACATCAATGATGAGAATCATCCATCCTATGCCTCATGAATGTCCCCCTGCTGGGGATCGAGCCTACAACCTGGGCATGTGCCCTAATGGGGAATTGAACCGGGACCTCCTGGTGCATGGGTCGACACACAACGACTGAGCCACACAGGCCAGGCTCATATTGTGCTTTCTATTTATCTTGGTTTTTGATAGAAGGCTTCATGAAAAGTCTAGCCTGAGTGGGACTTCCAAGGAAGGCAACAATAAGAACTGCTAATTCAACGATCTTGAAGAAATCTTTCTGGATAAATCAGAGTGCATTGTTATTGGTAATGGCAAGAAATAAGCTTGCAGAGGCCAATGTGGAAGAGTTGAAGAAAAAGACAAATTATGAAGATATTTTGAATCCTTGAAAATTAATTTGAATGGTTTTTATTATTAATTAATTTAAGGGTATTTTTTAAAAAGTAATCTTTATCATTGAGATTAATACAGATGTCCCTCGTTTTCCCCCCTCATTGCTCCACCCCATCTGGTTCCCACCGCATCCCAGGCTCTCGCCACCCTATTGTCTTGTGTCCATAGGTAATGCACACATGCACATAAGATCTTTGTCTAATCTCTTCTCCCACGCCCCCCACACCCCTTTCCCTCTGAGAATCCTCAGTCTGTTCCATTTCCATGCCCCTGATTCTATTTCATTCACCATTTTATTCTGTTCATCAGATTTTTATTCATTTGATTTTTAGATTCAATTGTTGATAGATATGTATTTGTTGTTACTTTGTTGTTCATATTTTTTATCTTTACCGTTTTCTTCTTCTTCCTCTTCTTAAAGAATACCCTTCAGCATTTTATATAATACTGGTTTGGTGGTGAAGAACTCCTTTAGCTTTTTCTTGTCTGTAAAGCTCTTTATCTGATGTTCAATTCTAAATGACAGCTTTGCTGGATAGAGTAATCTTGGTTGTAAGTTCTTGCTGTTCATCACTTTGAATATTTCTTGCCACTCCCTTCTGGCCTGCATAGTTTCTGTTGAGAAATCAGCCAACAGTCATATGGGCACTCCCTTGTAGGTAACTCTTGCTGCTTTTAAGATTCTCTCTTTGTCTTTTGCCCTTGGCATTTTAATTAGGATGTGTCTTGGAGGGGTCTTCTTTGGATTCCTCTTGTTTGGGGTTCTCTGTGCTTCCTGGACTTGTAAGTCTATTTCTTTCACCAGGTAGGGGAAGTTTTCTGTCATTATTTTTTCAAATAGGTTTTCAATATCTTTTTAAAAAAATATATATATTTTATTTATTTTTACAGAGAGGAAGGGAGAAGGATAGACAGAAACATCGATGAGAGAGAAACATCCATCAGCTGTCTCCTGCACACCCCACACTGGGGATGTGCCCACACCAAGGTACATGCCCTTGACTAGAATCGAACCTGGGACCTTTCAGTCCGCAGGCCGACGCTCCATCCTCTGAGCCAAACCAGTCAGGGTGGTTTTCAATATCTTGCTCTCTCTCTTCTGGCACCCCCATAAAGCGGATGTTGGTACGCTTGAAGTTGTCTCAGAGGCTCCTTACACTATCTTCATATTTTTGGAATCGTTTTTCTTTTTGCTCTTCTGGTTGGGTGTTTTTTGCTTCCTTGTATTTCAAATCATTGATTTGATTCTTGGAATCCTCTAGTCTACTGTTGAATCCCTGTATATTATTCTTTATTTTAGTCAGTGTATGCTTAATTTCCGACTGGTTCTTTTCCATTTTTTTGGCATTCTCATTAAGATCCTTGAAGGTCTCACTAAATCCCTTGGAGGTTTCTAGAAGATTCTTGAGTAATCTTATAACTGTGATTTTGAGCTCTATATCCAGTAGTTTGCTTCCTTCCATTTCTTTCATTTGTGACACATTTCTTTGTCTCCGCATTTTGGCTGCTTCCCTGTGTTTGTTTCAATGTATTGGGTAGCTGCTTAAGTCTCCTTGAGTTGATAGAGTGGCCTTGTGTCGTAGGTGTCCTATAGGGCCCACTGGCTCAGCCTCCCCAATCACCTGAGGTGGTAAGCACTCTTAGTGCACCCCTTTGTGGGCTGTGTGCACAGTCTTGTTGTAGTTGAACCTTGATTGTTGTTGGTATCACTGGGAGGAATTGACCTCCAGGCGAATTGGCCATGAGGACCAGCTGTGCCTACAATGGTAGAGCTGCTATGCAGGAGAAACCCTTATGGGGCAGGACTTGCTTCAGTGGGGCTTTGGTGCTCACTGAGTCTGCCCCTGGACTGTGTCACTTACGGATGTGAAGAGTTGTAGTCCGGTGTGGTCTCACTCAGACCACTGGGTACACTGGCTCTTGGTCTCCATGGAGGTGTAAGGTTAGCCACTGCCTGGGGCCACCCAGCAGGAGCTACAGAGAGATCTGCAGATTTCTCCTCTTTGTATTGGGCTTGGAAGTGTCCAGTTGAGGCCCAGCTCTGAATCAAGGCAGGCTGGTTCTGGTGCTGGGTCTTGGGCCTTTTATTGATAGGTTTGGGGCTTCCTGACCCAGCTGCAGCTTGTTTGACAGAGTTTTAGCCTGAGAAAGGACAGACCATTCATATGCAAAAGCTGCTGCGCTCAGCTTGGGTGGGGTTGTAAATTGGGTAGGGGGGGATCTGAGGGAATCACCAGGGGGAAGCAAACAGAAATGGCTGCCAGTCAGCCTTACACCTGGGAGGTCCCAGCACAGGACGATGACCACTGTGAGCACTTCCATCTGGAAGAAAGCTGCCCCCGAGTTCCTGCCCCAATGCCAGACCATCCAGTTTCTTCCTGTATGTGTCTGGGTCCCCCAGAGCCTCACCTGGCACTGGAGCACAGAGAAAGTGGGAGCTTGTAAGTTCAGTTTGGGGTGCCAGCCTTTTAAGAGGAGCAGCTGGGTCTCTAGTAGCCTGTGTGTTACTCAGATCCAATCCACACTGGTTTTTAGAGTCCGTAGTTCTTACTGCCTATAGGGACTTCTTTCCCCAGCTCTGGAACCCTGGCTTGGTGGTCTGGTGGGGCTGGGACCCTTCACTCCTCCGGGAGCCTCCACAGAGGCGATCTCCCTCCCGATTAAAAAAGTGGCACACCCAGGTGCTGGACCAGCCTCCGAGTTTCCGTCCCTTCTAGTAGTCTAAGTGTGTTTTCTTCTTTAGTTGTAGGACTTCCATTCAGCCATCTTTCCGGCTGTTCTGGATGACAGTTGTTCTGTATTTTAGTTGTAAGTTTGATGTGGTTGTGGGATGCAGTAATAATAGGCATTTACCTATGCTGCCATCTTGGTTCTATCGAATGGCTTTTATTTTTAACTCAAATGTTGGTGAAACACTGGGTTTTGATCAAAGAGGTGCTTTAAGAAAATTAAACAAGCTCAAGGTCCAATTTTTATCCCACCTATTCCTACCAACTTTCAACTATTCTAAATATAAAATAAATATAAATGGTTGTCTATATTTTTCTATTTTTATATAGCATTCAAACAAGGGTAAACACAGTAATGTACAATTGATTCAATTTTCCTCTTAATTGTTTATCTTCAGCCTTGCTTCTTCTTCAGATTATACAATGCTCACAGGCAGAAATGTCTCGTTTTTCTTTTATCTTCCGTTATGCTAGCACAGGTACATTCCTCAAGAAATTACTAAATGAAAGTATTTAACTAACATAAAATATTGTTAGAGTCATATGATCTACTATTACACTGAGAGATTTTATACTGTTAACTGCCACTCTAGGAAATCCAAACAACAAAAACTCCTAACCTGTAAATCCTGCAATCCATACCTCTTCAATCTTTTCACTAATATCCAAGTATGCTAAGAGTCACCAATGTTAACTTTTTATAAACAAACTTAGAAGAGTTTGATCAGCCAAGGTGTGAAATGTAGAAAGGAAAATGTTAGGAAGATGATATTCCCTTCCAAAATATCAGAACCAAGGTTTTCCTTTAAAAGCTAAATAAGCAAACCAGTATTTAGCAATACAGGAAGTGAAGTCATAATTATTTAAAAAAGACAAAGTTCTTTAAAAAGTTAAAGAACTAGATTGATCTTCCTCTCTCTTTTTTTGGTTCTTTATTTTTCTATCTCCCTTTTGATCTTTATTTATTTCTGTGTTACCTAATTTCAAATTGATAGTTTGAAGATTTTTCATAGCTTAAGGGTTTAACCATAAACATGATTTTATAAATGATACAATTATTAACCTAAATGGTTTTCACAAATCTTACATAAAATAATTGAAATATGATGATATTCCCAAGCATAGTTTTATCCATGTGATTAATCCCTAGAGTAAAAAGGACATATTAGGGAAGATAGAACATAAGTAGAATTTTTATTTCTTATTTGCTTCCTTAAGAAACTGAAATAGCCAGGCTGGCATGGCTCAGTGGTTGAGCGTTGGTGGACCCATGAACCAGGAGGTCACGGTTTGATTCCTGGTCAGGGCACATGCCTGGGGTGCGGGGTCAATCTCTAGTGTAGGGCATGCAGGAGACAGCCAATCAATGATTCTTTCTCATCATTGATGTTTCTATCTCTCCTTTTCCCTTCCTCTCTGAAAAAAAAAAAAATATATATATATATATTCACACACACACACACACACACACACACACATACATCAAGAAACTGAAATAATATCTGAAGCTAAACTGGGAAAATTCCTACTATAGTTAATTTGCTATGTTGAAAAATTATCAAGAATGGAAAATTTTTATATTCTACTCAAACATTTATAAAGTGGAACCCCCTTTTCTCTCCTGAATGATAGTCTTTATTACCTTGCTCCAAATATTCAGGCTATCTTAAAACCCATTGCTGCCTCCATTTCCTGTTGTCCCATTCAAAACAAACCCCTCAAAGACAAACATAAAATAAAGAGCTACAGACATCAGTTTTACTATTAACTTTTTAGCGGGCAGCAATGGTAACATCCATATGATAAATGACCAATATCTGGCTTTGACCAACATATACCACCAAAATAAGTAAGGTAAGTTGACCTTTTTTATTTTACTTACCAGAGGCCCAGTGCATGAAATTCATGCACTGGCAAGGTCCCTAGCGGCTGCCATCTGCCGGCCTGGTACTTCCTCCCTTCCCCCAGCTGGCCCAGCCCCTTGGTCGAAATCCAGTTCGAGGGGACAATTTGCATACTACGCTTTCATTACATAGAATTTTAAAATTCCAAATTAAAATTGTTTTAAAAATATCTTTTGGGATGAAATGAATGTTCTAATACTGCCATATACAAACCAGCATTTAAGAACTTTATAGCTCTAATATAGCTACCAGATATATGTTGCAACATCTTCCCATGTTAATTTTTTTCCTTTGTCTAAATAGTTAATAAGATGTACTGGATGAAAATACAGATACACTAAATAATTAATTTGATTTTTTTCCTCTTGAACTTATAAAATTTAACTGATGGAAATTTCAGAAATGTAAAAATCAGCAGAATTGTATTTTACCCTTTGCCCCTTTTGGAATCATAGGATTAATGAGTAGTAGTAGCATCTTACCTTTATAAGAGCTACGTAATTTACAAATAACTTTTAATTGGAATTTTAACTGAAGTAATTACAGCTTCAATATGTGGTTGTAAGAAATAATACAGAGAGACCCCTTGTACATGTAATTTGATTTAGACAGAAAATATTGAGAAATACTGAAAACTGGGAAATAACAGTGATGTAGTAAATACAAACTCTGATATCTTTGTGAGCTGTGATCATATGTATTTTATTTCTTACAAATGTTACTTTCAATGTGAAAAGTGTGTTATTAAGCTCATGGTAGAATTACCAATTTATAAAAAATATGAGTAAGTTCATCAGAACAATGAGATACTGGCCAGAAGCTCTTCAACTTAAAAATAGACACTTTACAAATATATTCACATTCTGAAATTGCTCTGATAGCACCATCTGTTTATAAAACTTTGTTCTTACTACTCAACAAGTAATAACAACATTTTAAAAGATTTTAGTCTATTCAAGTTGCTCTTTCAATAGGAGACCAAAAAGAGATGGTTTTAAAGAATTGTTTCTTCTAGTACCTATTATTGAGATATAAGCTATCTCGAGCCCTAGCTGGTTTGGATTAGTGGATAGAGTGTTGGCCTATGGACTGAAGGGTCCTGGGCTTGATTCTGGCCAAGGGCACATGCCGGGGTTGCAGGCTCAACTCCAGTAGGGGGCGTCCAGGAGAGAGCCAATCAATGATTCTCTCTCATCACTGATGTTTCTCTCTCTCTCCCTCTCCCTTTATCTCTGAAATCTATAACAATAGATTTTTAAAAAATCTATCTCGATATGATGAATTGTAAGTTAATTCAACATTTCAGGGAAGTAGAGTATGACAGAAAATTGATTTGAAACTTGAAACATGTTTTCCTAAAGACACAATGATTATGTTCCTTAATTACTAGTCCCTGAAAGCACATTAATTTAATAAACTGCTGAAATATGATCCAGATATTATTATTTCTATAATTCTAATAATAAATTATAGAACATTTCCTCATCTATGTACCATTTAACACTTGGTCTTTCTTTCTTTCTTTCTTTCTTTCTTTCTTTCTTTCTTTCTTTCTTTCTTTCTTTCTTTCTTTCTTTCTTTCTTTCTTTCTTTCTTTCTTTCTTTCTTTCTTTCTTTTTCTTTTTTTTTTTCTTAAATAAGGCTTATTTTCTACTTTTTAAAAAATATATTTTATTGATTTTTTACAGAGAGGAAGGGAGAGAGATAGAGAGCTAGAAACATCGATCAGCTGCCTCCTGCACACCCCCTACCAGGGATGTGCCCGCAATCAAGGTACATGCCCTTGACTGGAATCGAACCCGGGACTCTTCAGTCCACAAGCCAACACTCTGAGCCAAACTGGTCAAGGCTCTTTCTTTTTTTAAAAAAATATATTTTTTGACTTTAGAGAGGAAGGAAGAGGGAGAGAGAGATAGAAACATCAATGATGAGAAAGAATCTTTGATTGGCTGCTCCTTCACGCCCCCATCTGGGGATTGAGGCCACAACCTGGGTATGTGCCCAGACCGGGAATCAAACTGTGACCTCCTGGTTCATGGGTCGACTGATGCTCAACCACTGAGGCACACTGGCTGGGCAACATTTGGTATTTCTGATCTAGCACTTCTAATATAGTGTTCAGGTTAGTGATCCACATTATTAAACCATACCCTTAATGGTGGAAATTTAAGTAGCTTCTTTGGAGTTCTGTTTTTAAAAATGAACAAAAAATTTATGTACAATCTTTGATTCTTCAGAGTCTGGTTAATCATAGGTTGTGGTAATCTTACTTCTGATTAAGGTTTCACAAAAGAAGATATTGACAGAAATAGTTAAAAAGACATTTATTAAATACCTAGAATAAATTTTTAAAAATGGTATTTCATAATATTTTTTAAGATTTAAAAAATAAATCTCATCTGAAAGAACTCATGTATTAAAATGAAAATACAATCTCAAATTTTTCAAATAAATTAAACTCATTACGTTAGCCAATGAAGTTCTATTAATTAAAGGGCAATTTCAAAATCATTTAAAAGATAACTAGTATTTTGAATTAAAAACAGATACTTACCAAGTGGAGCTTTGAGAAAACGCCGCTCAATGCCTTGCTCTATTTGAAAGAGTGCCATTGCCAGATAATGAACCACGTTGCTCACTGATTGCGGTGTACTTGCATTTGTTGAGACAGTACTTGGAGTTTCTGTTTTTATGCCCAAAAGTCTACAATTAAAACAATGAAGAGTTTATGGTACTTAAAAACACTATTAACAAAAACAAAAACAAAACACTATTAGGTGAGACTTGAGTACTCTCATTCATCCAAATGCTTGCTTACACCTGTGTAAGAAATAGTTTTGCCCTAGCCAGTTGGGCTCAGTGGATAGAGTGTCGGCCTGCGGACTGAAGGGTTCCAGGTTCGATTGTGGCCAAGGGCACATGCTTGGGTTGCAGGCTTGATCCCCAGTAGGGGTGTGTGTGTGCAGGAGGCAGCAGATCAACGATTCTCTCATCATTGATGCCTCTATCTCTCCCTCTTCCTTTCTCTCTGAAATCATTAAAGAAATATATTAAAAAAAAAGTTTCCTTGATCTCAAGGAGCTCTAATAAAATAGTAGGAAAGGGAGAAATATACATGAATCAAGAGCTAAACGATATATTGTTATTGAAGGGGTTAGAGGGCAAATATTTGGAGGAGGGGAGGTGATGAGACAAGGCAAAAGGAAAAAGCATTAGAGAGGTGACATTGTGTTGACTCTTAAAGGATAAGTATCTCAGGCAGCTTATCTCTATTTCTCTTGCTTCGTCTTTTACTGGGTAGGACTATATAGCTGTCTCCTAACTACTTAAGATTAGCCTCCAATCTTACTCCCTTTGCAATAAATCTCCATGCTGCAGCTAAAATGCTCATTTTTTAAAAAATCTTTAAAAAATATATTTTTATTGATTTTTTACAGAGAGGAAGGGAGAGGGATAGAGAGCTAGAAACATCGATGAGAGAGAAACATCAATCAGCTGCCTCCTGCACACCCCCTAATGGGGATGTGCCCGCAACCAAGGTACATGCCCTTGCCTGGAATCGAACCTGGGACCCTTGAGTCCGCAGGCCGACGCTCTATCCACTAAACGAAACTGGTCAGGGCTAAAATGGTCATTTAAAAGGACAAACCCATACACTCGAAGTCTTTGGTTTACAGTCTTCCTTCCCTTCCCAGAATCACATCTTCCCCACATTTAGGTCTGAGGTTTGGATTTACTTCTAGCATTTTCTTTGCTGCTTTCCATGTTCTACCAAGACAAAGAGCCCACCTATGAACTATATTTGCACTGGGTATTTACTTCACCCTGTTCCAGAATTACTAGCTTAATGCCTTCCTACTATTTCCTTCTACACAATAAACTCCTTAAAGCAGGGACCGAAACCAAGATGGCGGCATAGGTAAACACCGGAAATTGCTGCCTCCCACAACAAATTAAAAAATACAACTAAAAGACAAAATGGACATCATCCAGAGCCACAGGAAGGCTGGCTGAGTGGAAATTCTACAACTAGAAGGAAAGAGAAAAGCACACTGAGATTCAGAGGAGGTGCAAGGGCTGGCAACTGAGGACACGGCTGTCTTTTTGAATCAAGAGGGAGTCACAAGCCCCGGACTGCTCTGAACTCCAGTTCCGGGTGTGAGATTCAGAGGTGCAAGGGCTGGCAACTGAGGACACGGCTGTCTTTTTGAATCAAGAGGGAGTCACAAGCCCCGGACTGCTCTGAACTACTCTTCCGGGTGAGTCTCTGGGGACCTAGACTCATACGGGGAGAAACTGGACTGTCAGGCAGCGGGCAGAACTCGGAACTCGAGGGCGGCTTTCTCTCAGAGGTGCTTGCAGCGATTACCGGGAGACTGAGACGCGGGGCCCCTTAGGGCAGGGCTGAGGATCAGACATAGCTGCTTGCTCCGCCCTGTTGATTCCCTGAGACCCC
>NW_005357232.1:235931-249668 GCF_000412655.1 Myotis brandtii
CGCAAGGATCAAGTCAAAGATTTGAAATGCGAAGAAGCAAAAAACACCCAACCGGAAAAGCAAAATGAAAAAAGAATCCAAAAATACGAAGATAGTGTAAGGAGCCTCTGGGACAGCTTCAAGCGTACCAACATCAGAATTATAGGGGTACCAGAAGAAGAGAGAGGGCAAGATATTGAAAACCTATTTGAAGAAATAATGACAGAAAACTTCCCCTACCTGGTGAAAGAAATAGACTTCCAAGTCCAGGAAGCGCAGAGAACCCCAAACAAAAGGAATCCAAAGAGGACCACACCAAGACACATCATAATTAAAATGCCAAGAGCAAAAGACAAAGAGAGAATCTTAAAAGCAGCAAGAGAAAAAAAGTCAGTTACCTATAAGGGAGTACCCATACGACTGTCAGCTGATTTCTCAACAGAAACTTTGCAGGCCAGAAGGGAGTGGCAAGAAATATTCAAAGTGATGAATAGCAAGAACCTACAACCAAGATTACTTTATCCAGCAAAGCTATCATTCAGAATTGAAGGTCAGATAAAGAGCTTCACAGATAAGGAAAAGCTAAAGGAGTTCATCACCACCAAACCAGTATTATATGAAATGCTGAAAGGTATCCTTTAAGAAGAGGAAGAAGAAGAAAAAGGTAAAGATACAAATTATGAACAACAAATACACATCTATCAACAAGTGAATCAGTGAATAAATAATCTGATGAACAGAATAAACTGGTGAATATAACAGAATCAGGGGCATAGAAAGGGAGTGGACTAACTATTCTTGGGGGGGAAAGGGGTGTGGGGGATACAGGAAGAGACTGGACAAAAATCGTGCACCTATGGATGAGGACAGTGCGGGGGGTGAGGGCGGAGGGTGGTGTGGGAACCGGGTAGAGGGGAGCTATGGGGAGAAAAAAGAGGAACAACTGTAATAATCTGAACAATAAAGATTTAATTAAAAAAAAAGAAACATAAGGACCTATTTAACAATGCACACCAAGTTATATATCTTCAGCCTCAACTAGGAATAAATCATTGCATTTTTTAGCTTCTTTATTTCCTTTTGTTTTGTTTTTCATGCTAATTTTTAGGTTCAGTAAAATAGTTAATATATAAAATGAAAAAAACCAAAACTCCTTAAAATAGCGGTTCTCAACCTGTGGGTCGAGACCCCTTTGGCAGTCGAACCACCCTTTCACAGGGGTCGCCTAAGACCATCCTGCATGTCAGATATTTACATTACAATTCGTAACAGTAGCAACATTACAGTTATGAAGTAGCAACAAAAATAATTTTATGGTTGGGTCACAACATGAGGAACTGTATTTAAAGGGCCAGAAGGTTGAGAACCACTGCCTTAAAGGAAGATACTATAGAAAATAACTCCAAAAAAGTAAAAGTATCTATCTATTGATATAGAGGTACAGGTTCTGATTATTAGTTCAAATGATATTTAAGTTTACCACAATTTACTATATTTTCCTACAGAAAAAGAAATAGAAGTGTAGAATTACTTTCTGAAATTAATAAAAACATTTTTAGACTTTTAAAAACTTGGATAAATTATCTTTTTTAAAAAATAAACAAACTTTAATGTGGGAATTTCCAGGGACCTTTTATTTACTTATTTAAAAATATATATTTGTGTTGATTTTAGAGAGGAAGGAAGAGGGAAAGAGAGAAAAATCAATGATGAGAGAGAATCATTGATTGGCTGCCTCCTACACGCCCCCTTCTGGGGATCGAACTCGGCAACCCAGGTATGTGCCCTGACCAGGAATTGAACCTGGTTCATAGGTTGACACTCAACCACTGAGCCACTCTGGCTGAGCTAAATTATTATCTTATGTTGTCTTTTGGTTGCATTAGTACAAAGTAGAATAACAAGTGCCTGTGGTTTAAGCAAAATCATTTCAGTGGTTATAAGTATTAAAGTCCTCATAATAAGGTTTTAAAACAATTTTTTTGAAGAAAAAGAAACATTTACATTAGAAAAAACATGAGTGGCAAGGAAAAGTGATGGTTACTTTAAAAAATTCTTTTCGTACCTGTCTTTTACTATGACCTTTGCTTGCTCATCAATTTCCATGTCTTCAACATTTTCATTCACAGTTTTAATTATCCCATTTTCCTTGTTTTCTTCAATTAACAGCTCATACCGTCCATTTTCTAATGCTGATCTCCAGATGTGTCGATCTGTAACCTGTAACAAAACTCAAATTATTAATCTTGAAAACTGGCATATGTTGTTCCTAAGGAGTATGAGTTTTAATGTACATATGAAAAACTCATGAATGTTCTAGAACATATTGTGAATCAAAAAGGGATAATAAAAATAAGATTACTAAGTGGTCAAAATGAAATTCATATCATTCACAGATGGAAGCTTTAGTACCTCACTATATAGGAAAATCATAAACAATTCTAAGATTGGTCACCTGATAGTAGCAAAAAAGTGACAGATGATAGCAAAGCAATGAATAGAACACACATATCAAACATGAATTACTTACAGATTTTAAAAAGGTAACAAAGAAACCAATAAACAAACCAGACTCAGCAGAGCAGGCAGGAGCTGGTCAAGGAAGAAGAAAATATCCTTACACATTTCAACATCTTGGATGAATATACCATATAACAGATATTTAAAAAATACTAAAAATTAATGTTAAAAGGGTCAGTTATGGTCACTAAGTTCAGTTTAAGAAAGCTGATAGTCATATAGCATAATTAAGAAAGATTTATATCCACACATAAACATTTTTTATACAGGGGAATAATAGGCTGTTTTTATAAAAAATGTATCACTCTGGTATTCAAAACACACATGGGTTGCCTATAGCAAAGAAATAAACAAGTTATTACAAAAATTCTGGTAATTTGATAAACTAAAAATGGGAATAGGCACAAACCTTTATTGCTCCTAATGTTCCTTGGTAGATTCTGTCTTCAATATCCAAAAGAAAATCTCTCAGCCTCAATTCAAGTTGCCTCTCTGCAGACATCTGAGATGGATCATATGCATTGGAAGCTCTTCCCCGAGTATATGTAGGTTTGCTATCATTTTGAGGTTTGTCTGAAATAGTTATCCAATACTTTATTATGATTTCCTTATTTAAAAATATAATCACCTCATGTAACTGTTATGATCATGAGATAATGGATATCAAAACCCTTAGTAAATCCTCAAGTGCAATAAAAAAAAGGAGAGGGGGAGAAAATGTTTGCACATTGTATACCTGAAAAGGGACTTGAATATAGGATATACATAAAAAACTCATAATAAAAAGGCAATCCAATTAAAAATGGTAAAATGATCTGAACAGACTTTTCTTTAAGGAAGATATATAAATGGCCAATAAGACCATGATATAATGTTCTACATCATTACTCATTCAGGAAATGAATGTCGAAAATGAAATGAAGTATCACTTCACACCTCTAGGATGGCTAGAATAAAAAAGTCAGATAATAACAAGTATTGGCAAAGATGTGGAGAAATGTTAACCATCGCACTCTGTTGGCAGAAATATAAAATGGTGTAGCCACTTTGGGAAACAGTCTGGTACTTCCTCAAATGATTAAACAGAATTATCACATGGCCCAGTAATTTCACTCTTAGATATATACCCAAGAGAAATGAAAACATATGTCAACACAAAAAGTTGTATGCAAATGTTTATAGTAGTATTATTTAAAATAGCCAAAAGATGTAAATAGAAATGTCCATCAACTAACATATGGACAAAAAAAAAAGTGGTATACAATGGAACATTATTTGGCCATAAAAAGGAATAAGATACTGATACATGCTACTACTTAGATGAATCTTGAAAAAATATGCTAAGTGAAAGAAGTAAGCCACAAAAGACCTTATCTGACATAATGCCATTCATATTAAATGTTCAAACAGGGATATTTATAGAGACAGAAAATAAATTTGTGGTTGCTTAGGTCTATTGGGTGGGGGTAGTACCTAAAGTGTACGGTGTTTCTTTATAAGGTGATGAAATGTTCTAAAATTAACCATGTGATGATGGTTGCGCATATTGGTGAATATACTATACAACCACTGAACTGAATATTTTTAATGAGTGAATTGTATGGTGTATGAATTAAATTTAATAAAGCTGTTAAAAAAAAAGAATCGTGAGTTACAGTTTTTAATCCGGAAGAGAACTAAAGTAGTGATGGTCACTCTGGCTGGTTTTGCTCAGTGGTTAGAGTGTTGGCCTGTGGACCAAAGGGTCAAGGGTTCGATTCCCAGTCAAGGGCACATACTTTGGTTTTGGGTTTACTCCCCATCCCTGGTCTTGGTGTATGCAGGAGGCAACCAATCAATGTGTCTCTCATGTCTATGTTTCTCTCTCCCTCCCTCCCCCACTTCTACTCCCTTCCACTCTGAAAATCAATGGAAAAAATATTCTCGGGTGAGGATTAAAAAAATAAAAATAAAGTAGTGATGGTAATATGCCCCCAAATTTAAGAGTACACTACCTAGAGAATCTCATTTAGAAATATAAGAAATTATACCTAGCCCTGGCCAGGTGGCTCAGTTGACTGGAGCATATTGCAGGTTTGATTCTCAGTCAGGGCACATACCTAGGTTTCAGGTTGGATCCCCAGTCGGGGCACATACAGGAGGCGGCCGATCAATGTTTTTCTCTCACATCAAAGTCTCTGTCTCTGTCTTTCTCTCTCTCTCTCTGACTCTCAAATCAATAAAAACATATCTTTGGGTGAGGATTAAAAAAATAAAACAAAAACAAAAACTTATATCTAAATATGTTTTACTGCTTTTACAAATGAAACCCAGTGGAATATCGAGAACCTTGTTTCCCTAACTCGCAAACACTCAAACATAGCATGGTCCAAATGAAAGATAAGGTGTTTTAATATAGCTCTAATAATTTGAAAAAATGTTTAATCCTGAACCAGAGTTTTATGGGGAGAGAAAAATAAAGGCAATAGTTTTCACTGAAAATTTACCTGAAAAATGGAATTTCTCTTCAGAAAAACGGGCTAGCTGTGCACATATTCTGCTTTTCTCTTGTAACAAAGTTTCTTTTAAGGCACTTTCTCTATGTCCTCTAGAATTAAGAGCTTCAATAAGCTGGTCTAGCTGTTCACAAGAACTGTAAAAGCACCACCGATTTGGCTTATGCACTGGTTTTGGCAGTTGCACAGAATCATCACATGGATCTTGGTCAATGTTGGAGGTAGATTCAGACATCAAAGACTCTCCAGTTTTAGTGGATACCTGAGCATTTTGAAACTGTACATTATTCTGAAATGATGAAGGTCTAGGCAACAGCATGTCTTCAGTGAGACCAGAATAATCCTCTTCAATAAACAATCCAGGAATAGAAGGGAAAATCCAATATCGCCTATACATTCGGTCACGTCCCAAGGGAAAGATATTAGTGCATGCTATGGCACTTTGGATTTTTTCTAAGAGCTCTTTCTCTTTTCGTTGGTGTTCATGTTTTAAAGCTTCTTCCTCATCAGCAGTAAGAGGCTCTCTTGTTAAACAGTTGATCTCTTCTTGTCTTGTAAATTCTTTAAATCCATTTTGTCCCCTTTTCCCTAGAGTTGAAGTAACGTTTGATCACCATCATATTTTAAACTTTCATTAGAAAAATAAGATCTAAGGCTACCCCAAATTACTATATGCTATGGACTGAAATATGTGCCCCAAAATCCACAGGTTGCAATCCTAAATCCCTATGCTACTGCTTCTGGAGATAAATCCTTTAAGGAAGTAATTAAGGTGAAATGAGATCCTAAGGGTCAGAGCCTTATAGGAAGAGGAAGAGAGACCAGAGCATTCTTGCTCTTCACTGTGAGTATGGAGGAAAGGTTGTGTGAGGACACAGTAAGAAAGTGCTATCCTATAAGCTGGGGAGAGAAGCCTCACCAGAAATCAACCCTGCTTGGACTTTGATCTTGTACTTCCAGACTCCAGGACTGTGAGAAAATAAATTCCTGTTGTTTAAGCCACCTGGTCTGTGGTATTTTGTTATGTCAGCACTAATAGACTAATACACTATGTTAATAAGAAATTGGTACAGTTAAATATAAAAAGACACACAAATATCTGTGATACCTGTAACCGGAAAGTCTGGCAGAATCTGTTATTCTGCGATATATTCAGTCCTTCCTCTTAGGCAGGAGTAAGCAAACTACTTTTAAAAAGGGCGAGCTAGTAAATATTTTAAGCTTTATGGGTCATACTGTTTCTATCACAAGCTACTCAACTCTGCCATTGCAGCATGAAAGCAACCATAGTCATTATGTAAATGAATGAGCATGGCTGTGTTCAATAAAACTTTATTTATGATCACTGAAATCTGAATTTCATATAAATTTCACATTAAAAAAATGTTCTTTTTTTAAATACAGAGGGCAGGGCAGATTTGGCCAATGGGCTGTAATTTACTAACCACTGTTTTCAAGTAAGGGAACCCTTAACTTTTAGTTGGGTACCCAGCAAGCCAAAAGAAGGACAATATTTCCCAGACCCCCTTTCTCCAGTAGGCATGACTACATGAGAAACTTCTGGTGAAATAAATGGGGAACAGAAGCATTACATGTAACTTCAGAGTTGTACTTCTCTTTCTTCTTTCTCTCTTCCAACTAGCCAAAATGGAGACATGATGATAAATGCTTTTTGAACATGAGGATAGAAGCACCAACAAGATAGAAAGAGCCTGAATTCCTGGTAACCTGCCTGGCATTAACAATGTATTGAAGAACTGAACTTATCTCCTATTCTAGTCACTGTCAAATTACTTAACTGGTTGGGGAGTGTGTTTTTTTCTACTTTTTTTTCCTTGAATGAGTTTGTATAAAGTTGGAATTATTTGCTTTAAAACTGGCAGAATTCACCTATAAAATTGTCCAGGACTGATGTTTTCTTTGTTGGAAGACTTTTAATACTTATTCTAAATCTTTAATGGTTTAGAACCATTCACATAATCCATTAATCCATTTTTATAATTTACATTATTCAATTTATTGCCATAAAATTGGACACAGAAAATCAATTTCAAAAAAGGTTTGTCTAGCCCCGCTGGCGTGGCTCAGTGGTTGAGCATCACACCTATGAACCAGGAGGTCACTGGTTCGATTCCCAGTTAGGGCACATGCCTAGGTTGTGGGCTTAATCCCCAGTGTGGGGCATGCGGGAGGCAGCCCCTCAATGATTCTCTCTCATCATTGATGTTTCTATCTCTCTCTCCCTCTCTCTTCCTCTCTGAAATAAATAAAAATATATAAAAAAAGGTTTGTCTAATTTGTGTTTTTTTCAAAGAACAAACTTTTGGCTTTGTTGTTCTTTTCTACTGTAGTCTTATTTTCTATTAATTTCTACTCATATCTGTTGTTTCCTTGTATTTGGGGGTATTATTCTATTTTCTATTTCTAACTTCTTAAATAAATAAATGCCTACCTCAATTTGCCTTTCTTGATTCCTAATATGCATTAAAGCTATAAATGTTCCTCAAAGTAGAGGGACTACATCAAACAAATGTTAACATGCAGTATTGATTAGTTTAAAATATTTTCTAGTTTCCATTATGGTTTCTCCTTTGATACATTGTTTGGAAATATGTTTTAAAACGCTCATCATATGAGGTTTTTGTTTTCAATTTTTAAATCAATTAGACTGCAATCAGAAAATATAACCTCCATGATACAGGACATTTTCTGTAATAATAACCGTTTAGAAAATAATGTAGAAAAAAATAGCATCCGAATTATAGGCACAGAATAAACTTAAGGATTAAGTTGTGAAATGAAGATGATTAAAGACCCTCAGAAGTAATTTCTATCAATAACTTTCAAAAAATGTATTTCCTTTGATCCAGGAATTTATGAAATTATGTTAAGGCAGCAGAGATTTCCATTCTCAGAAATATGACACCAATTACAAGCATTATTGATCTCTGTATCTCTAGTACCTAAGAGGCATTCAATGAATGTTGAATGAATACATAACTCAACAAAACTCATTGACTAACCAAAAGTAGAAGTTAAGAGAAACTGACCTATTACAGAGATAGGTATATTGTCTTTTTCCCCTAAAGTATAAATGACATATAAATAAAGATCTAATCATAAATATACTAATGTAACTTCATAACCATTTTAGAACAAAATGGTTACAGCTATGAGTTGGGCACTTAAAAAACAAACACACCTTGGAATCACAAATGGAAGTAATCTAATACATATGTCAGAATAGCTGAATTAATAAAGTGCCTTATCAATTAAAAACAAGTAAGCATGTCCATAAGAAATTTCTGTATTACCCCTTCTGCTTCTTTTATGTGATCCTGGGTCATCTTCATCTTCGGTGACTGTATCTTGATCTAGTTCCTTTTGCTCTATTTCTTTGCTGTCAGTGCTAGTATCAAAATCTCTTTCTTCCTCCCTTCAGGACAAAAACAAAGTTAATATTCATTAGTGATTATATAATTCCATTCATAAAATACTTATTGCCTGCCTACAAAGTGTGCTTATGAAGTAGAAGACAAGATGACAGAGTTTATAGACTTGTAGAGAAAACATAAACCATTGTTAAAATATGTAATAAGTACTAAAAAAGGAGAAGTTCAAGGTGCTGTGGAAGCATTTAAAGGAGAACCAAATCTAGTCTCAGGGATCAAGAAAGACTTGCTTGAAGAAGTGACATTTAAACGGAGAGACTAAAACAAACGAACAAACAAACAAAACAAAAAAACCGGAAAGACTACAGAGACTGAGGAGGAGTGAGGTGGCAGGAAAAAAAATCTCCATTTCTAGTAGAGGTGATAGTATGTGCAAAGGCTGAAGGGACAGGAAAGAGCATATAATTTTAAGAATGTAAAACAACAAAAAGAAAAAAAAGAATGTAAAACAAAAAGAAGTAATCCAAGATATGGGTAAGAAAAAGGCAGGGTTAGATCATACTAGATCTTGTAGGCATTATTCAAAAATCAATGGTAAAAAACGAGAGAGGAAAAAGCAATGGTGAAAAGGTAGAAGAGTTTAGTAAAGGGAAATGATGTGACTAGAAAGCACTTTGGTTGCTACGTGGAAAATTATCTGGCAGAATAGATGAGGGGAGACCAGTAAAGTGGCCACTGTAATAGTCTAGGAAGTTGGCTGGGAGGTGATGGTGGCTCAGAGTAGAAAGTAGATAGACAAATAATGGAGGAGGAAGGTAGACAAATTTCAGATATAAGTAGGCAGAATGAACACTATATGAATGTTTTATCTAATCCATTCTATTGTTCAAATTAAAACTAAAATTGAATGAACTTTGAAATAAATTCCATTTTTGTTCTATATGCAAAGCGAGGCTTGTAAACTCAAATGTATTCAGAAGCGAGAGAGATAATGTATGAGTGAGGCTAAATGAGTATAAAAAATGAAGTTGTGTTGCCGAAACCGGTTTGGCTCAGTGGATGGAGCGTCGGCCTGCGGACTGAAAGGTCCCATGTTCGATTCCGGTCAGGGGCATGTACCTGGGTTGCGGCCACATCCCCAGGAGGAGATGTGTAGGAGGCAGCTGATCGATGTTTCTCTCTCATCGATGTTTCTGACTCTCTATCTCTCTCCCTTTCTCTCTGTGAAAAATCAATAAAATATTTTAAAAAAAAATGAAGTTGTGGGGTCTTATAACATGTTTATTTTCTTGAAAGACAAAAACCCATGATCATATCAATAGATGGGGAAAAAGCATTCAACAAAATTCAACACCCATTTTTGATAAAAACTCTCAACAAAGTGGGAATAGAGGGAGCATATCTCAACATGATAAAGGCCATATATGACAAACCTACAGTGAACATTATACTCAACAGGCAAAAACTAAAACCATTTGCCCTAAGAACAAGAACAAGCAGGGATGTCTGCCTTCACCACTCTTATTCAACATAGCACTGAAGTCCTAGCCACAGCGATCAGACAAGAAGAAATAAAAAGCATCTACATTGGAAAGGAGGTTACAAGTAAAACTGTCATTAATTGCAGATGACATGATATTGTACATAAAAAACTCTACAGACTCCACGAAAAACTACTAGATTTAATATATGAATTTAGCAATGTAGCAGGATACAAAACAACACTCAAAAATCGATGGCTTTTTTTATACACCAATAATAAATTATCAGAAAGATAAACTAAACAAGCAATCCCATTTGCCATTGCAACAACAAAAAATTAAAATACTTAGGAATAAACTTAACCAAGGAGGCAAAAGACCTGCAATTGGAAAACTACAGGACGTTGGAAAAAGAGATGAAAGATATAAACAAGTGGAAGAATATACTGTGTTCATGGATTGGTAGAATCAACATCATTAAAATGTCAATACTACCCAAGGCAATCTACAAACTGAATGCAATCCCTATTAAAGTACCAACAGCACATTTCACAGATCTAGAACAAATACTCCAAAAATTTATATGGAATAAAAAAAGAACCTGAATAGCTGCAGCAATCTTGAGGAAGAAGAACAAAGTTGGAGGAATGACAATACCAGATACCATGTTATACTACAAAGTCACCATAATCAAAACAACCTGATACTGGCACAAGAACAGGCATACAGATCAATGGAACAGAACAGAGAACCCAGAAATCAACAACCCAAGCCATTACACTCAATTATATTTGACAAAGGAGGCAAGAGCATACAATGGAGTCAAGACAGTCTCTTCAATAAATGATGTTGGGAAAATTGGACAGATACATGTTTATTTTCTTTAAAAAAACCCAACACCTGAGATATCACAAGGAAAAAATTCGTAACTATGTGAGGTGGTTAATATTAACTAAACTTACTGTGGTAATCATGTCACAATATATGCATATATTAAATCATTTTGTTGTACACATTAAACTAATACAATGCTACATGTCAATTATATTTTAATATATCTGGAAAAAGTTTATAAAATGTAAAAACATTAAGATATAATTCACATACCATAAAAATCACCTTTTTAAAGTGTAGGATTCACTGGTTTTAGTATATTCACACAGTTGTACAATCACTACCCTGATTTAATTCCAAAACATTTTCATCATCCCCAAAGACAAACCCTATAGTAATCACTTTCCATTTTCTCTTCCCCACTGCCCCTGGTAACCACTCATCTACTTTCTGCTATGAATTTGTCTCTTCTGGACTTTTCACATAAATACAATCATACACTACATGGCCTTTTAGGATTAGCTTCTTTCACCTGCATAACATTTTCAAATTTCATTAACATTGTAGCATATAACAGAGTTTTATTCCTTTTTATTGCTGACCTAGAGGCCTGGTGCATAAAATTCATGCACGGGTAGGGTCCCTAGGCCTGGCCAACCATCAGGGCCAATCAGGTCCCCCTGCTTCCTCCTTCCCTAGTCACCCGCACTGCCACTGCACAGTTCCCCCCACCTCCTCCTTCCCTCGCTCCCTCAGTGCCCTGCATCCCAGCTGGTTGCCTGCCATGTTCTGTGCCACCCCCTGGTGGTCAGTGCATGTCATAGCGAGCGACTGAACTTCCATTCTCCGGTGAACTCCCGAGGGGACACTTTGCATATTAGCCTTTTATATATATATATAGATAACATTCTGCTGTATGGATATACCACAGAAAGGATATATCATTTTGTTTATATATCATTTGTCATCAATTGATAGACATTTGGGTTGTAACCATTTTTTGGCTATTAATAATGATGTTGCTATGCCCTGGCCAGTGTGGCTCAGTTGGTTGAGCATCGTCCCATGCACTGAGAGGTTGCTGGTTCGATTTCCAGTCAGGGCACATACCCTGTGCCAGAGGCAACCAATCAATGTGTCTCTCTCTCTCTTCCTCCCCGCTTCCTCTCTCTCTCTAAATGGGAGGAAGGGAGGGTGAGAGAGAAACAATGATGTGAGAGAGACACATTGATTGGCTGCCTTCCGAACATACACTGACTGGGGTGGGGATCAACATGCAATCCAGGTAAGTGCTCTTGACCAGGAATTGAACCCAAGACCCTTTGATATGCAGGCCAACACTAAACACTGAGCCATGCTGGCCAGGGCAAGAGTTCCAATTTTTTCCACTTTCTCACCAACACTTGTTATTATCTCTCATTTGGATTATAGCCATCTTAGTCAGTGTCAAGTATATCTCATTGTGATTTTGAAACACATTTCCCTAATGACTAATGATGTTGAGCATCTTTTCATGGGCTTCTTATGCATTTTCTTTGGAGAAATGCCTATTCAAATCCTTTGTCAATTTTTTAATTGGGTTATCTTTTTATTGTTGAGTTGTATAAGTACTTACCTATTCTGGATATTAGACCACTATCAAATATATTATTTGCAAATATTTTTTTTCCCATTCACTGGACTGTCTGGCATTGGGGCAGGCACGTGGGGGCAGCTTTCTCCAAGGAGATGCTCCCTGGGCTAATTGGCAGCCATTTCTGTCAGCTCCGCCCTGGTGATTCCCTGAGACGCTGACCCATCTAATTTACAACCCCACTCAAGCTGTGTGCAGTAGCTTTTGCATATGAATGGCCTTTCCTTGCTAAGGCTAAAATCTGTCAAACAAGCTGCAGCTGGGTCAGGAAGCCCCAAACCTATCAATAAAAGGCCCAAGACCCAGCACCAGAACCAGCCTGCCTTGCTCCACAGCTGGGCCTCATCTGGGCACTTCCAAACCTGATACAAAGAGGAGAAATCTGTAGATCTCTCTGTAGCTACTGCTGGATGGCCCAGGCAGTGGCTGACTTTGCACCTCCTTGGAGACCAAGAGCCAGTGTACCCAGTGGTCAGTGTGAGACCATACCAGATTACAACTCTTCACATTCATAAGCGACACACTCAAGCAGCAGACTCAGTGAGCACCAAAGCCCCACTGAAGCAAGTTCTTCTCCATAGGGGTGTCTCCTGCATAGTAGCTCTCCCACTGTAGTCGCAGCTGGTTCTCACAGCCAATTAGCCTGGAGGTCAATTCCTCCCAGTGACACCAACAGCAATCAAGGCTCAACTACAACAAGACTGTGCTCATAGCCCACACAGGTGCACCTAGAGTGCCTAGCTCAGGTAATTGTGGAGGCTGAGCCACTGGGCCCTACAGGACACCTACTACATAAGGCCACCAACTTCAGGAGACATAGTAGCTCTAACCAATACATAGAAACAAACACAGGGAAGCAGCCATAATGTGGAGACAAAGAAGCATGTCATAAGTGAAAGAAATGGAAGAAAGCAAACTACTAGATATAGAGTTCAAAACCATGGTTATAAGGTTACTCAAGAATCTTCTAGAAACCTCCAAGGGACTTAGTGAGACCTTCAAGGATCTTAATGAGAATGCCAAAAAAATGGAAAAGGACCAGTCAGAAATTAAGCATACACTGACTGAAATAAAGAATAATATTCAGGGATTCAACAGTAGACTAGAGGATCCGGAGAATCAAATCAATGATTTGAAACATAAGGAAGCAAAAAACACCCAACCAGAAGAGCAAAAAGAAAAACGATTCCAAAAATATGAAGATAGTGTAAGGAGCCTCTAGGACAACTTTAAGTGTACCAACATCTGCTTTATGGGGGTGCCAGAGGAAGAAAGAAAGCAAGATATTGAAAACCTATTTGAAGAAATAATGACAGAAAACTTGCCCTACCTGGTGAAAGAAATAGACTTACAAGTCCAGGAAGCACAGAGAACCCCAAACAAGAGGAATCCAAAGAGGACCA
>NW_005357232.1:249687-285168 GCF_000412655.1 Myotis brandtii
AACTGTCAGCTGATTTCTCAACAGAAACTATGCAGGCCAGAAGGGAGTGGCAAGAAATATTCAAAGTGATGAATAGCAAGAACCTACAGCCAAGATTACTCTACCCAGCAAAGCTATCATTTAGAGTTGAAGTTCAGATAAAGAGCTTCACAGACAAGAAAAAGCTAAAGGAGTTCATCACCACCAAACCAGTATTACATGAAATGTTGAAGGGTATTCTTTAAAAAGAGGAAGAAGAAAATGATAAAAAAAATATGAACAACAAAATGATAACAAATACATACCTATCAATAATTGAATCTAAAAATCAAAATAAACGAATAAGAAATCTAATGAACAGAATAAACTGGTGAATAAAATAGAATCAGAGGCACGGAAATGGAACAGACTGACGATTCTCCGAGGGAGGGGGGCGGGGAGGTAGGAAGAGATTAAACAAAGATCTTATATGCATATATGCATTACCTATGGACTTAGACAATTAGGGTGGCAAAGGCCTGGGGCGGGGCGGGAACCAGGTGGAGGTGGGCAATGGGGGGAAAAAAGAGGGAAATCTGTAATAATCTCAACAATAAACATAAAACACACACAAGCAAAAACCACATAACACATATACTAAGGGCTGTCTATACTAGGTAACTTTCATAGGCTCACAACACAGTTATTGTGTCTATAGAATATTAGTTTTCTAAAAATTCTGAAAGCGTTTTAGAGTTCAAGGTGTTGATTTTTATTCTTTATGGATAGCAAGATGAACAGTGTAATTCAAAGCATACCCAATTGACATATCTGCAGCTGAATTTCTTTGCTCATCTTCCTTCAGTTTTTCTTGTTTTTCTTTCATTTTTTGTTCTTGCTCCTTAAGTTTCTCTGCCTTCCTTTTACGAATTCTGAAAGTAAAAAAAAAAATTATAGTCTATCAGATGTTTTTAACTTTTAGTATCTTGCCATTAATCATCAAATTAGTCATGCAAACGTTATCACAAAACCAATAATGTAGCAATCCATTTATAATCTCTTAGTAAAGCCAGAAAAGATCAGTGTGAGCCAATGTCATATTACAGCCCTATGTGAAATATGGTTCTAGATGCAAAAACATAAATAGCTTTCATTGGCACAACTGACAATAATTGTCTCTTACCTAGCAGCTGCTTCTTCCCGTTCTTTTCGGTGTTGTTCTGCTTTTAACTCCCGGAACTCCTGCTTGGCCTGTCGTAATATATCAACATAATCTTCAATAAAATCCCTAGTAGAAACTAGGGTCAGTAGTTTCCCACAGAGAGCATGAAGTATCTTCATTTTTTCTCCTGTCAAAAATTGGTAAATAACTTCTGTATTATCAATGACAAAAAAGAAATTATGCTTGAAAAATTTTAATTTGTGGTGCAATGTGAAAATGTTTAAGAATGAATAAGGGAAAGTCTCTTAAGATCATACATGTAAATGGCATGTCTTCAGAAAAAAGCAACATTGAGTCAAATTTAACAGTTATGTGCTATATAAGGCATTTCAAATACTAATGACTACCTCATATACTAGTGAAATAGACATGACAAAAAATTTTTTTTAATCCTCACCTGACCTGAGGATATTTTTCCATTGATTTTTTTTTAGAGAGAGTGGAAGGGAGGGGGAGAGACACAGAGAGAGAAACATTGATGTAAGAGAGACACATGATTGTCTCCCATACGGGGCCCCAGTCGGGGCCGGTGATAGAGCCTGCAAACTGAGGTATGTGACCTTGACCAGAATCGAATCCATGACCCTTTGGTCCATGGATAGATGCTCTATCTACTGAGCCAAACTGGCTATGGCATGGATAAACTTCTAACTACAAAGAATTATTTTTCAAGTTTTAATTTTTAGGCTCATATATAAAGTTCAAATCAAAACTAAATTATAATCCATGAATTTTCTTTAAAACGGCAATAGGTAAATTGCTACTCTGAAAAGACCGCTCAGAAACACTAGCATAAATTATAAAAACTATATGAATGGTAGGAATTAAAGTCCTCTATGTTCTGTTTTCTTCATCATATAAAATTAAACTCTATATATTTGTATATTACAATTTTTTTATTTTAAAAGGCAGTGAAAAGTAACTAATTTTTATACTATTTCTCAAACCTCAAACACTTATTCAAGCAAGTGTTGGAATTTAGTAGTTACAGCTTAAACTTCTGATATACTAATAAAAATGAAAGCTAATTCTCACTTATCCTTTTAAACTTAGTAGATTCAGTAGACAAATCAAAAAAATTTAAATAGAAAACCCATATAAAAGAGAAAAGAAAATCCTAAATAATTAAAGATAATATGAACAATAGTAGTTTCAACATATGTCACTATTGGTATTCCAACACTTTTTT
Source organism: Myotis brandtii (assembly GCF_000412655.1). NCBI lineage: Eukaryota > Metazoa > Chordata > Mammalia > Chiroptera > Vespertilionidae > Myotis > Myotis brandtii. The sequence goes on from NW_005357232.1 coordinate 252,057, forward strand.
TAAAAAAAATATATATTTTATTGATTTTTTACAGAGAGGAAGGGAGAGGGATAGAGAGTTAAAAACATCGATGAGAGAGAAACATCGATCAGCTGCCTCCTGCACACCTTCTACTGGGGATGTGCCCGCAACCAAGGTACATGCCCTTGACCAGAATCAAACCTGGGACCCTTCAGTCCGCAGGCCGACGCTCTATCCACTGAGCCAAACCGGTCAGGGCCCAACACTTTTTTTTTTAAAGACTGTATTTTCTCTTTCTCTTTTAAAACTACTTATCATCTAAAATATCTCATTAGCTAGTTTTCTGGGTGTAAGAGACATAAGAGAGTAGAAAGTGGAAAGGTTATACAAATTCCAACTTGCAAAGTTTACCTGGTGTCAAATCATAAACTGAAGTGCTTGACAGTTTCTTCACTAAACTGGGATTGCTTAAACGAAGCTCCATACAGGCATCATCTGTAGCATCAAATCCTCCTCGTTTTTGATATCTGTACTTTGCATTTGCTGATGTTACATCAGCACCTGAAGCTAAGATGTGCAGTCTGAGGATTTCAGAAAGGGTGCAGCTATCAAGATCCAAACTTTTCAAACTGCAGCCTATAGTTAAAAATGAAAATAGTCATTTAGGATGTAAACCATAAATCCTCAGCAATGTAAAATGTACCTTTATAAAATTAAAAATAAAAAGCCAATAAAAAAAAGCCCACACATACCCTGGTGCAACTGGGGCCAAGCAGCTGCCAAAGATGCAACTGCAGACAGTGCAGATTTTGTGGGGTCTGCATCTTCATCCAAAGCCTCTGTTAAATCTTTAAGGAAATAAATACTTTATTCTAGTGCAAATCAAAGCTGGAATATTTGGGAACAATGCCCTTTCACAATGATGAAACAGCAAACAGCTTAATATTCACAAACCTCAAAAGAACCAACACTAGGTACAAGCATCATTTATATTCTGCCTACTCTCCACCTAAAACTCTAAATCCTGCGACATGCACTACATATTAATATTTTCCTTACTTAACATAGAGAAGACAACTTCCAAGTTACCAGCAACATGCACATACACCTTCCAAAAAAAGGTAAAATACACTTGAAAATGAAAAACAAATCATTCACTCAATATAACTTTGGAAAATACTACTTTGAAAATCAAAATCCACTTGAAAATATCCAATCTTTAAAAAAAATATATATTTTACTGATTCAGAGAGGAAGGGAGAGGAAAAGTGAGATAGAAACATCAATGATGAGAGAGAATCATTGATCAGCTGCTTCCTGCATGCCCCACACTGGAGATTGAGCCCACAACCTGGGCATGTGCCCTGACAGGAAATCGAACCATGATCTTCTGGTTCATAGGTTGATGCTTTCAACCACTCTGCCACACCAGCTGACGAAGATATCCAATCTTTTTTAAATATCTTAAGATTGAATCATAACAAAGTATAGGTTGTAACCATCACAAAACCAGCAAAGAAAAAGAGCTAAAAGAGTTTAAAGACAGCACTGCTGTCACTTAACCATTGATTTATCCTATACATTTAAATTTTGCTTTGATTTTGAAAACTCTCCAATCTAAAAAACAATAGGAAGATTTTCCTGTATTTTCTAAGTAAATTGCTTTAGCTTTGAAAACAGTGCTTAGCTTACAAATAGGACTAATGAGCAAATCAACAAGCACAAATGTATTTAGAGCATATATAATTATTTCTAATTGTAATACAGAGATGACAAAAAATTAAAGTGTCAACTATGAAAAACTTTAAGCTTACAAAACTTAAGCCTATGTCACAGTACAGTGGACCCAGCTTCAGACTCAGAATCAGATCATGTATAGTCTAGTCTTAGGCTTCTGCAGTCAGTCTCTAGTTCTTCTTTATGTAGTCTTTAGAAAAGTTACTTAATTGGTTTCTTTTTTCTGGATGCGGTAAGTCTAGATCAGCAGTTTTCAAATTATTTCTTGGAAGTCCATTATAAAAGAGATAAAATATGCCCTTGTTAAAGTAGGGTTATGGAGATGACAATCCTGCACATTCATCTTTCCAACTCTCCTGCAGTGGCACCAAGGAACCCCTGTACAACCTGAAGGATTAGTTTGGAAAATTCCTAGGCTAAACTGGTTCTGTGATTCATTAACTTTCTACTATATGATTTCCTTCCCAAAGTTCACAAGCTCACAAAATAAACCTTAGAAAACAGAACTGCTGTCCTTTACTAAAGGAAAAAGGCAGCTCTGATATCCTGTCTGATTACAATCATTGATAATTTCATGGCACTTAAGAATAAACAATACCACTCAGGAGAAATTACCTGACTAAATTTTACATATATGCAGAACTTCTTACCAAGCCACGAATCACAGACTTTATATTCTTCCTCTCCAGGAAAATACTAGACCTAAAACTTTTTCAATTTCCATTCTACTTAAAGCCAAATAAACAAAATTAATAGGCACTGTAAAATTAACAACAGTCCTAGTTGTGAGCTGTAAAAGTGTATTGGCTGTCTTCCTTTGAAGCAATCATACACTCAACCTACTATTTAAAGGCTTAGGAAATGGACAACCAATAAAATAACAATTTACTTTTAATTGTGTTATATTAGCATGTAAAATATTACTTAACTCAATTTATTTACCAAATGGTACTCTCCAGAAACTTTAAATATCACTCTAGGAAGCAGTTGCCAACCTTTCGGACCTCACGAACCACCAGAGGTCTGCAGACCCCCGGTTGGCGATCGCTGCTCTAAGATTTGCTTAGAGCTGGTCTTCTGGGTACATCATACCAAGAGAATCTACACTTGAACTTTATGTGTTATGGCTATCTAAAAGATACTCTTATATCATAGTAAACTAGAATTATGTACATAACATTCCAACACCAAACAACAGACAAAACTATTCTATACTAGAGGCCTGGTGCATGAAAAGCCATGCACTGGAGGGGGGAGGTGGTCCTCAGCCTGGCCTGCCCCCTCTCACAGTGCGGGAGCCTCAGGGGCGGGAGGCGATGCCCCCATCATACCTCTGCTGCTGCCGCTGCCGGCAGCGCAAGCCTCGGCCAGGCCTGGTTACCTGAGCCTCAGGCAGCCCTGGGCAGCTGGGCAGCCAATATCTGAGGCTTGTCTGTGCCTCAGGCTGGCCCTGTCGGCTGGGGAACTGAGGGGACTGGGTGCTGCCATCTTCTGGCTGTGGGGGCTGCCATCTTTGAGGGCGTGGCAGTCAATTAGCATATTCCCTCCTTATTGGCTGTGGGCACTGCCATCTTTGTGATGGTGTGAGGGTCAATCAGCATATTCCCGATTTATTAGATAGGATAAGGAGGATACTCTTATTCCTATGCTCTGAAGGGCTTTCAAGTTTATGATGTAATATTAAAGTGAGGAATAGATATTTTTAATATAAGATTTTAAAAACTGCTGGTAAAAACTTCCAAGATTTGATATAATAGAGAAGAGGGGCAAAGTGATTAGATCTTCTTGAATACAGATAAATTTATGGCCATGCTAGGGAAACAAATATTCAAAATTTCATCTTCTTTGCCCTTATAGCATTGCCAGAGTTTGTATCCCATCACTTTCTTATTAGCTATGTGTCTTTAGGCAAATTAATTAAACTCCTTAAGTCTAAGTTTCTTTATATGTAAAAGGCAGAAAATAATCATATCTACCTCATCAAGGGTGACAAGGAGGATTACATGAAATAATGCATATATAATATTTATATCACTTATTATCTATGTAATCTTCAGTAAATAATCTCAGTGAACCTGTTTTCTCGTCACTAGGATAAATTCATATTTTTCTCTTCTGCCCAATTTCCCCCTTTCTGGAAATAGCAGGAAAATACCTTACTATTAAGACCAGCTAAAGAGGAAGCAAGAGAATATTCAATCCCATATATGACTATTCCATTGCTTTAGGAAAACTGCGGAAAGGCTTTTTTGTTACTGAATGGGAGGACTAAATGAAAGATACCTGGGGGAACAATCTAGGGCTCTTATAGAAACTGAAATAACTATATAAAATGTGATGAAAAATAATAAGGAAGCGAGAGAAAGGTGAAAAATGCCCAAGTATGTTTTTTACCTTCCCTAACATTTAAATAAATATTTTCAAAAGGAGCATTACAACCTTTATTTAATGGCCAATACTTATTTAGAGACCTTACATTTATATGTATAGACAGCTCTACAAAGGAGTAGAGCTATAGAAATTACAGATCAAACAAATCATGAAAACAAAATATAATGACAATACAAATATCAACAGTCACATATATTTTCCCTTTACACAGGGGATTTTCCAACAAAATTTTCTTGTCACCCACTTTTTGTCATCGGGATTTCATCTGCTTCAATTCCTGAATTAAATACTACAGTTTTATGTCCTGTATTAAGGTCAGAACTTGGTCAATAACCCTGTTATGTTATTGGTGATCAAGGCAACTAATGGCTACAAGAATGAATATGTGCTACATTGTCTGTCTTAGATAATCCATCTTTAGTATTGGTGCACGTCATCTTAGATAAACTTTAGATGTTTTAAAAATGGATTTACCCTTCTATCTTCCCTTTCGTAGAATCTCATTTAATTGACTAAGTTATCTGTGATGACAACAGGGACCACATTGCTAAAATGGCCTTGATAAGGGATCTATGGTGATTAGCACTCAAGCTATAGAATATATTTTACTTGAACTCAGGCTATAAAACCCAAAAGCAACCAACATTGTATGCATACTCATCATTATCCTGTTGCTCCCAGGACCAGCATAAAGGAAAATGAGCTCAAATTATCTAAGGCCAGAAATACTATTTGAATGGAGGAATTTCCTACCTTTTTGTACCAAGATTCTGCTATCAAGATGTCTCCCAAGTTATTTCTTATTGTGAATTTGTATGCAATACATTAGTGTTGTTTAATAAAGCTTTTGATCCTAAATCTCATAGGTGGCAAAGTTCACAGAGAGTATTATTTAGGAAGCCAAATCAATCTCTTAATATGGCTTAACAATTCCTCTGATTGAGGAAAATCCTGAACAAAATATTAAAAATAAAAAAGGGTTTATCCAAGAATTATCCCTACATTAATATGTGCCACACATTGACTCCAGATATTTAGGTACACAAAATTTAAAGAGCAAGATTTTTAGTTCAAACTAAGTAGCGAAATTAAAAAAATTAAATTTTACTTAACTCTGATCTTAAAACTGTCAGATCTGAAATGAAATCAGCAGTAGTATTTTCAATTTAAGGTATTAATAACAACAGTAAAAGTATTTCCTTAGGTGGGGCAAAACAGTGCAACTAGCAGAATCTCTTGGAATTACAGATACTAGTCAATGAAATCTGTAATGATACTATATCATAGGAGGAATCTAATGGAATAAAAAGCAAGATAGATCAGGGAGAAAATATTTTCAAGGTCATCAGACACAGGATACATCAAAAGAAAGGTTTTATAAAACAACTGATATTGCATTCCTAGTATATGACTCAAGAATTTGGTAACTTGAACAACTATGTAAGCAAGATAATTTTAAAATAACCTTCAAAAATGAGTATCACTACAAAGCCACTACCAATCAACAATAATATGAATTCTGACCTTTGGTGTCAGCATCAGTTATTTGCTCTTTGGCAACTTCCTCTTCTTCTTCAGCTATCGCCTGGAAGATGGCAGTCAGGAAGAAAAAAAGCAATTCACATAGTGGGCCTTCACTGTCATTTCCTACAAGAGCTTCCTCTAACACTTCTGTGAATAAAATGTTTAAAATCAATTTAAAGTTCTGTTCATGTACTGAAAAAAATCAACTCCAATGGAATAATAAACATTTCAATCAACAATAGCCTATGTAACTATTTTTAAAATGCCCATTTATCAAAGTAGAGCCAAGCATTATCTATGGTAAAATAAAAACCCCCAATTATAATGATTATTATAAATTCCAATAAAATCATAAGCCCAAATCACCACATTCAAGAAAGCCAAATTAGACTCAGTAGATCAATACAATATTTCACCTAAGTTTAAACTTGAGGTGTAAATTAAGATACATCTTTAAAATTATGATTTTACTCTAATTTGAATAACAATGTAAAGATTTGTTATTGTTGCCCCACTGTTCTTAAGAGCTATGTGGGACATTACTTTTACCAAATAGTGCAAAGGAGAGGTAATCAAGATTAGGTGTAACCCTAGTATCAAATCCAAGTCATAAATGTCTCTCATCAAATTCATCTTACCTAAACCAGCATTATTTAGTCCTGTAACAATGACTCATACCTCACCTAGCTCAGAAAGAGAAATTTAGGGAATGTAAAGGCCCTCGTGGAGAATACACTCTTATTGAAATAAGAGTGACGTTATAATTCTGTCTTTGAGGTCTTTAGTTGGATCTTAAGACATTATTTTACCATTTCACAGGAGAAGATCCAAAATAGGAGCCAAAGCTCTAATCATAGTAAGTTAGCTCTTAAAAATGAAGTTCATACAAATTAAAGAATGTAAGTACAGAGGCAAAGCAGAATCACAAATTAAAGGTAGGCATCAACTTGTTTTCAAATATGACTGATGTCAATTTCTTCCTTCCTTGCACTTACTTACCAAGCCACTCTCAAGAAGTGAAGTCTATTCTTTCACCCCCTTGAATACCAGCAGGCCTGACCAATGGAATAGGGCAGAAATAGGGCTTGCCAGTTCCAGGCCTCGAATTTAAGAAGGCTGGCAGTTTCTGTGTCCTGACTCTTGGAGCCCTCAGTTGACACATAAGAAGTATAGGCTACTCTGATGGAGTGGGATGCATGTGGAGGAGTGCCAAGGCACCAAACATGCATGTAAAGAAGCCATCTTGAACATGTAGCCAGGTAAGCCTTGAGATGATTCCATTTCCAGCCACTGTCTGACAGTAACTAGAGAGGACTAGAGAGGTAGGTCCACTGATTCCACAGAACTTGAGAGATAATAATTTGTTCTTTAAAGCCACTAATTTTAGGGTGAACTATAACACAACAAAAGCACTTGCCTAGGGTTACTCCCTCAGGAAATTCATCTTGAAGATCAAAAAGTTCCCCAAATGCATTAAGGAACTCTAATACCATCAGAGCATCACCAAAGATTTCAGGAGGTAGTCTAGTTTTCACTGGAGTTGGTTCTGGAAGTTCCTGCAAGATTAAACAATTTATGTAACTATTTGAATCAAGTGTAGGAAGTTGTAAAAAGTAGATATGATATACTCTTTACCAAATAAGAATTATTTCATGTAACTAGTGGTTCTCAACCCTGAATGTTTTCAACAATCACCTTTAGAACTTTTAAAATTACAGATGTTCTGGCCTTATTCCAACTTTACTAAACCAGTTTCTAAGTATTTTTTCCTTCACCAAATTAAGAACATAACTTTAGGTTGAAGTGTATTTCTGACTACATTTTCTAGTTAAGAGGAACTTTTAACCTAGATTCTGAGGTCAAGACAGTTGTATCAGTATTATCTTCAATATGGGATCTCCTTAAGATATGGAACAGAATTAATCTGCCACCTACTGACTTAGAAATGTTTTCTTATACACTGAGCTGAATGAGCTTGGTTTGAATATTGTGATCATTTCTGGAGACAGAAATAATTTTTTTTAATCCTCCCCTGAGGATATACTTTCATTGATTTTAAAGAGAGAGGAATGGGGGTGGGGGAAGAGAGAAAAATCAAAATGAGAAACATCGATCAGATAGATTGATTGCCTCCCATAGGCACCGTGACTGGGGATCAAACTTGCAACCCTCTGGTGTACAGGATGATGCTCCAACCAACTGAGCCACCTGGCCAGGGCATGGAAGAATTCTTTATCTAGCAATCAAGCTAAAAATGTATGCCTGGTCCCACTGGTTATTAGATTATCAAGTATCACATGATTGACCAATTATTCTGCAGGATAAAAATCATTATTGCCCAGCCAGTGTGGCTCAGTGGTTGAGTGCCAACCTATGAACCAGGAGGTCACGGTTAGATTCCTGGTCAGGGCACATGCCCAGGTTGCGGGCTCAATCCCCAGAAGGGGGTGTGCAGGAGGCAGCCTATCAATGATTTCTCTCATAATTGATGTTTCTCTCTCTCTCTCTCTCTCTCTCTCTCTCTCATTCCCTTCCTCTTTAAAATAAATAAAAATATATTTTAAAAAAATCATTATCAAAGCTTGTTAGGAAATGCTACCTTGAAACTCTAAATATAGCATTTGCTCAACTATTTCCTCTCAGTTAAATATAAAGAGGCCATTATTAATAAGAAAGAAATATTTCATCAACAAAGCCACATAGGGCACAAAGAACATGGGTGTGTGAAACATCACATAACATACTTATACCTTAAGATCATCACATTCCATATCTTCTCTAGGTTTATTCCACTGTTTTAAGTGTTCTATATATTTTCGCTTTTCTTCACGTAACTTCTCTCTTTCCTAGAACAAAAGGTTAATAGAAATTCTTATAAGAAATTCATAAGGCAGCATCAGTATCATCTGGAAACTGGTAAAAATACAAATACTTGGGCCCTACCCCAGATCTACTGAATCAGGAACTCTGGGGTTGGGCCCCAACAATTAATGTTTTAAGAAGTCTTTCTAGTGATTTTTTATGCATGCTAAAGTGTTAGAACCACTGATCAAAACAATGCCTATCTGACATAACTGCTACAAAGACGGAAAATGTCCAACACAGTAGTGCTTAGATAAGTATTAATTCAACCTGGCTCTGCTATAGCAGCTCTCCCCATACTTCAAATCAATTAGATCCTGACAAAGTCGGTAACAAATTATTAGAGTACCTAAAATAAAACCTCCCCTTATATTTGCAATATACTTGTCATTTTCAAGATTCTTTTAAATTTGACAGACTAGAGATACACAGAGGGAGCAGTAAGTAAGAGCAATATTAGAATACAGTTGGTAAATTTCTCTTTCTTTTTAATACAGGCCATTTCTCTTGCTCACTTTTGAAACCCTTACTTCTTGGTTCTGATATTTGAAACTGCAAGATAAATACTGACACTAAAAAAGTCTCCAATAAAGCACAGTATATTTTATTATAATTTTTCCAATAAATGTTTAATATGTGTTAACATTTTCCCTTTGAAATTTAGAAACACCAAAGGTAAACAGATGTGCACTTATCAAACTTTCAACATAAAACGACTAGATGGTTACAGAACTTAACTGTGCTTTGAGTAATCTGCTGAAATAAGTCATTCCCCCACTACAACATAACTCCTATAGGATGTAACAGGATGGGTAATCTCATCACTATTGCTGAGTGTAAATAACACAATATGTTTGCTAAACAAATACCCATGTACATGTATAGAAAGTTTTAAAAATGTTCTTACCCTTTGACCCATTATTCTACTTCTACAAATTTATCCAGGAACATAATCCATAAAAAGGAAATTTGTTCACAAATTTGTATAGAATATCATTATTCATGGGCCAAAAATTATAATCCACTTAACTACATCTATCTGATTAACTATTAAGCAGTCACTAAGAATTCCACCTTACTTAATTTAATAACATGAAGAAATGTTTATAATGTTAAATAAAAGAGTACACAAAATTATAAATGCTGGATCTCTTTTTTAAGGTCCAGAATAAAGATTAGAAATAAATTAACCGAAGTGTTAACAATGCTATCTCTATATGTTACCATTTAGATTACAAGTGTTTTTTGATCTCTGCCTTTTCGGAATGAACATGTATTAGGTACCCCTGCAATGGCCTATGGAAATAATCCATAGAACTTCAGGCAATTTAATAAGCACTGTGTATGACATGATTATTCAAGGCTACCTGTGAGTATCTCAGAAAACCAGTGACTATTACTACCTTTGGAAAAACCAGCTATAGAATTCTCTAAGGAGTATCTACCACTAAAGATTATAATAAAGATTTACTGAAATGTTCTTATTATTCTTTAAGGAGAATAACAACTCTGTAATAATTCTTGTTGAGTCAGATTTTATTGTATTTTTCTAACTATGTATTTTACTTTTAAAGGTTTTACTCATGCCTGGCCGGTGTGGCTCAGTGGTTGAGTGACACCGTTCCTGGTCATGCCAGGGTTGTGAGCTTGATCCTGTGTGTGTGTGTGTGTGTGTGTGTGTACATATGTTGAACTTCAAATAATTCATTAAATTTTTCAAATCAAAAGGGAGGTAAATCAATATTGTTTATCAGTGCTCTATACACAATTATAAATGTAAATGCAAATGGTAAAGGAACTTGAAAATTAACCAGGAATTCAAATGTGTAAAGCACTATTAACTATATGTACAGGGCATAGCTAATATATTTAAATGAATACCTTTTCTCTTTCTATTTTAAGCCTTTCTTTTTCTTCTTTTTTCTTCATTCTCTCTTCTTCAACAATTTTTTTCAACTCTTCCTTCTTTTTCTCTTTATCTTCCCTTTCTTTTTTCTTTGCTTCTAGGGCATCTGCTTTTTCTCTTTTTAATTTAGCCTTTTCAAAAGCTGTGAAGAAGGTCAAAGTTAGAACTGCACACAGACAAAAAAACAACGTATTTTGTAATGTAACATAAAAATCCTGAAATAATTTAAGGTTAAATTAGATAAGCAGAGATACACAGGGGTTACAAATTCCTGAAGGGAGCCAGCAGGTGATTAAAACCAAAAAAGCAAGTTGGCTGGGCTTAAGATAAACTATTGCAGTGGGACAAACATTTACCTGCTTTTAAAAGCCCTGCTACTCAAAGTGTGGTCCTAAGAGCAACAGCCAGGTTATCACCTTCTTAGAAATGCACAATCTCTTCTGTCACACACAACTACCAATTTAGAATCTTTGTTTGTAATACTGTTCCCAAGTGATTCATATGCACAGTCAAGTTTGGGAAGCCATGTTTTATAAGGCTGTGGGACTGAAACAAAATGGCCCAAAACAGTTTGTAACCTCTAGAAACTCCAAGTTGTGCTTAATTCAGCATTAGGTCAGTTTAACATGGGATACGCTATACCTTGAAATAGATTTAAGATAAGCAGAGTTCTCATTTATCATAAAAATCAATAGATACTTAAAGGAAAAAAACAACAACCTGATTTATGCTTTTTAAAGACCCCAGAAATATGCATTTTTAGAAACACCCCCCACCGGGCACAGAGAAGTATTCTTTCCTGTATCTAATCAGATTTTGGACAGAATGTTAAAACTCACCCAGTGATTTCATTTCTTCTTGTTTCAAAAGTTTGTCTCTTTCTTTAGTAGCTTTATTCCTATAATTTCCAATAGTCTGTTTATTAGCAAGACTGGCCTCCTAAAAAACAAACCAAGAAACTAAGGTTGTAGAACCACAACTTCTACAAACTGACAGTCTGCCTTGTTTTTACAGTAAGAAAAACAAAATATTGAATAGCCCTCCTCAATTATACTTTCTTTGTATTAAAATGAGGTTTTACTAAAGCATAACTGAACTTTAAGTGGCACAACAAATTGATGTTTCTCTCTCTCTTCCTAAAATCAATAAAAATATTTGCATAAAAGTAAAACTATACTTATTAGGATACCATTAATCCCATATAATAAAAGTGTAATATGCAGATCGACTGAACAGCGGAACACCCAGTCGGCGGGGGGCGGGGCTGGTGAGCAGGTGGCGCCAGGCCAGCCAAGGCGCATGCCAGTGGGCAGAGGGAGGGAACGGCGATGGGTGGGGGGCGGCAACCAGCGGTGGCGGAGGGGTGATGTGGGGGTGGGGCAGCACCGTCCCCTGATCAGCCCATCCAGTTGCCTCCAGCAGAGGGAGGCCAGGTGATGGCGTCAGCAGGGTGGTGGGGGCAGCACCATCCCCTGATCAGCCCAGATGCAACAGCATAGTGGTAGAGTGATGGGGGTGGCGCCGTTCCGGACACCCCCTGAGGACTCCCGGACTGTGAGAGGGCACAGGCTGGATAGAGGGACCCCCACTCCAGTGCATGAATTTTCTTGTACTGGGCCTCTAGTAACATTTTAATTCAATATCTGTATACTCTATTGTGTGCTCACCACCCAAAGTCTAGCTTCCTTTGTTACCATATATTTGACACCCTTTACCTAATTCACTTCTGGTAACCACCATTCTGTTGTCTATATCTATGATTTTCTTTTTGTTTTGTTAGTTTACCTTACTTTTTGTTTTATATTCCACTTAATAAGTTGTTGTCCTTTTCAGTCTGACTTATAACTGCATTTTTAATAACCCTAATCATAGTATCATAGTAACTTTTAATAACTTTAATCATCATACTAATTCTGTAGTCTACAAATTAGTCCAAAAATCTTCCAGAAAAAACAACTGGTAACCTATAAAGGGAGACTTAAGAAAATATGCACTAGATAAAAAAAAAAAAAATCCTTATAAACTAGATGGTATAGACATCAACTATGTAAGAGGTAGAGAAAAGACATGTCAGAAACATTCTGTGGCTAATGTTAAAATATGTCGTTTATTTCTACTTTATTTCTTGCGAAAATAATGTCTCTAGCCTGCTTTACTATCTCATATATATTAAATACTCTTTATGTTTCAATACTATCATTTATTCCCTCTATTTCTTCCTGGTTTACATTTTAATAATTGCTTATATGCTTGCTTCCATTGTATTAAATTCCTGTGGCATGAGAGCCATGTCTAAAATTCACACCTGAAGCTTCTACAAACCTCACTGCTGGGCAGTTATCACCATATAGTACACACATTTTCTCTGTGTGTAAAGGAATGTGTTCCTTCCTACAGGCTATGGAGGTGGGGGAGCTAAACAATACTTGATTTTAAATAGTTTTATTCAGAGCTACAAGGTAGTTTTTATCTATTCTCTACTTACCTGACTAATAGATATTCGTTTGGGTGGTCTCCCTCTTCTCCTGCTAGCAGTACTGAAGAGAAAGGTGGGTGGATCATCAGGGAAAAAATAAGAAAAATCTTGGTCTGCTATTTTATATGTTGAAAGAGAGGATGCCTTCATAAAAAACAACAACATAGGATACAATAACACATTAGTAAACCACAAGTGGATATCCTCTAACATATCATATGACTAACATATTAGGCCAGGCCCAGAACATTAAAACTTCTTGTGCTATTATGAAGTAATATATATATTAGTTAGTTTACTTTCTCCTTTAAAAAAAACTGCATAATTAATTAGCTTTACTAGGAAGAAAAACAAAATTGAAATACAATGAATACTCAAGAAGAATGTTTCAACAGTTTCTCGAATTCTAAAACTATTTCAAAATTACATTTACACAAGAATAATTTTTTATTTGCTTTGCTTTTGAATAATTTTGTATGAGGTTTTTTTTCTTTTTTTGTTGTTGTTAATCCTCACCTGAGGATTTTTTCCCATTTATTTTCTTAGAATGGGAGTGGAAGGGAGGATGGGGGGGAGGAAAGGAGAGAGAAATACTGATGTGAGAGATTGGTTGCCTCCTGCACATGCCTGACTAAGGCTGGGCGAAGGGGGGCGTCGAACCTACAACCCAGATAAGTGCTCTCAACCCTTTGGTGCATGGGCTGATGCTCTAACCACTTAGCACACCGGTTAGGCTGTATGAGATTTTCTATGTAAATAAATAATCCATATATTTAACATTAAAATCCATTGTATTAACCAATAAATTTTTCTTAACCATTTCCTAACTGCTAACCATTTAGCTCCCCCCTACCCTGGGGTGATTTTATGTATTGAATTTTAAAGTTGACCTGGATAAAAGCAGAAATACTGACAAATTCCTATAAAGTTTCAACTCAGAATTTTAGTTCAGAGAAATCAATCTCATTTTTATCAGAAGTGGTGTGGTTCTAGAATAACTGATCTGAGGACTCCCGGACTGTGAGAGGGCACAGGCTGGATAGAGGGACCCCCACTCCAGTGCATGAATTTTCTTGTACTGGGCCTCTAGTAACATTTTAATTCAATATCTGTATACTCTATTGTGTGCTCACCACCCAAAGTCTAGCTTCCTTTGTTACCATATATTTGACACCCTTTACCTAATTCACTTCTGGTAACCACCATTCTGTTGTCTATATCTATGATTTTCTTTTTGTTTTGTTAGTTTACCTTACTTTTTGTTTTATATTCCACTTAATAAGTTTTTGTCCTTTTCAGTCTGACTTATAACTGCATTTTTAATAACCCTAATCATAGTATCATAGTAACTTTTAATAACTTTAATCATAGAACTAATTCTGTAGTCTACAAATTAGTCCAAAAATCTTCCAGAAAAAACAACTGGTAACCTATAAAGGGAGATTTAAAAAAATATGCACTAGATAAAAAAAAAAAAATCCTTATAAACTAGATGGTATAGACATCAACTATGTAAGAGGTAGAGAAAAGACATGTCAGAAACATTCTGTGGCTAATGTTAAAATATGTCGTTTATTTCTACTTTATTTCTTGCGAAAATAATGTCTCTAGCCTGCTTTACTATCTCATATATATTAAATACTCTTTATGTTTCAATACTATCATTTATTCCCTCTATTTCTTCCTGGTTTACATTTTAATAATTGCTTATATGCTTGCTTCCATTGTATTAAATTCCTGTGGCATGAGAGCCATGTCTAAAATTCACACCTGAAGCTTCTACAAACCTCACTGCTGGGCAGTTATCACCATATAGTACACACATTTTCTCTGTGTGTAAAGGAATGTGTTCCTTCCTACAGGCTATGGAGGTGGGGGAGCTAAACAATACTTGATTTTAAATAGTTTTATTCAGAGCTACAAGGTAGTTTTTATCTATTCTCTACTTACCTGACTAATAGATATTCGTTTGGGTGGTCTCCCTCTTCTCCTGCTAGCAGTACTGAAGAGAAAGGTGGGTGGATCATCAGGGAAAAAATAAGAAAAATCTTGGTCTGCTATTTTATATGTTGAAAGAGAGGATGCCTTCATAAAAAACAACAACATAGGATACAATAACACATTAGTAAACCACAAGTGGATATCCTCTAACATATCATATGACTAACATATTAGGCCAGGCCCAGAACATTAAAACTTCTTGTGCTATTATGAAGTAATATATATATTAGTTAGTTTACTTTCTCCTTTAAAAAAAACTGCATAATTAATTAGCTTTACTAGGAAGAAAAACAAAATTGAAATACAATGAATACTCAAGAAGAATGTTTCAACAGTTTCTCGAATTCTAAAACTATTTCAAAATTACATTTACACAAGAATAATTTTTTATTTGCTTTGCTTTTGAATAATTTTGTATGAGGTTTTTTTTCTTTTTTTGTTGTTGTTAATCCTCACCTGAGGATTTTTTCCCATTTATTTTCTTAGAATGGGAGTGGAAGGGAGGATGGGGGGGAGGAAAGGAGAGAGAAATACTGATGTGAGAGATTGGTTGCCTCCTGCACATGCCTGACTAAGGCTGGGCGAAGGGGGGCGTCGAACCTACAACCCAGATAAGTGCTCTCAACCCTTTGGTGCATGGGCTGATGCTCTAACCACTTAGCACACCGGTTAGGCTGTATGAGATTTTCTATGTAAATAAATAATCCATATATTTAACATTAAAATCCATTGTATTAACCAATAAATTTTTCTTAACCATTTCCTAACTGCTAACCATTTAGCTCCCCCCTACCCTGGGGTGATTTTATGTATTGAATTTTAAAGTTGACCTGGATAAAAGCAGAAATACTGACAAATTCCTATAAAGTTTCAACTCAGAATTTTAGTTCAGAGAAATCAATCTCATTTTTATCAGAAGTGGTGTGGTTCTAGAATAACTGATAAATCCAAGGGTTTCTCTCCTTTCACCTTGTATTCAGAACTTTTTCACCTTTTTTATCCATGTCCAACTCTAGATTTTTTATTAGCAATTTTGAAGATTATTTTTGTCTAATTGCCAAGATTATCATTCACCCTCCTTCCCTTCCTCCCTCCCTCCCTCCATCTATACACACACACACACACACACACACAATTGATTTTAGAGAGAGGAAGGGGGAGGGATAGAGAGATACAAATATAAATGAGAGAGAGACATAGATCTGCTGCCTCCTGAACACGCCCATGGGGGATCAAGCCCAAAACCGGGGCATGTGCTCTGACCAAGAATTGAACCAGCGAACTCTTGGTTCATAGGTTGATGCTAAACCACTGAACCACACCAGCCAGCCAAGAATTTTCTTTCTCTTGAAGAAAATGTGCCATTTACAAAAATATCTTTCAGGAAATGTGTAAGAATATAATGATACACAACTTCAAATTATTAACAAAACACTTCTATTGGGAATTCAATTTTCTATACAGTTCCATTTTGGCTGGAACATAGCTTTTAACATCTAAAACTCAATTAGTTCTGGCCATCAGAAATCAAGAATCTATTAAGATTTTACACAGATTCCATTAAGATAGTTGTCTACTATCCCACTTAAATAACCCCTGAATATATAGAATTTCCCTGTAAGTATGAATATAAGGCACGTAGTTTCTTTTCAAATATATATATTAAAAGAAGTCAAAATAGGCTTTAATGTATTAATTACTAAGGTTCCTTATTCACAGATAAATACCAGTATCTTTGTGTATTTGCATATTTGCAGGCATTCCTAAAACAGTCTACATTTACCACACTGAATATCACTGTGCTTTGTCGAGGGTGTGTGTGTGTCTCTCTCTGTGTGTGTGTACATGCATGTGCTTGCACCAGATATCCATTAATAATCTTTCATTATACTCTAAGAGAAAAATGTTTACTGTCACCTTAATTTTCATTTATTTATTAAGTAAAGTTGAACTTCATTCCATGTTTATTGAATGCTTACTTTCCTTGGAGAATAACTGCTGATGTCCTTCACTACTTTTTCCAATTGGATTGTTTTTGTTCATTGATATATAAGAGATCTTTGTAAATTAGAGGAATTAGTCAACTGGCTATTTACAATACACATATACAGCTATTCATACATAATATTCACTGACTGCCTACCAAACGCCAGACACTGTTCTAGCCACTTAACACAAGTATCCAAATTGTTAACTTCTTGTAAGCATTATTTTATGTGGCTATCTGATATTCAATGCCATAGATAAAGCATAATTGGGGGGGGGGGCAGGAGCGGAGTGGAGGGGGTCACTGGGGAGAAAAAGGGGACATCTATAGCACTTATTCAACAATAAGACTGGAGGCAGCCAATCAATGATTCTCTCTCATTACTGATGTTTCTTTCTCTCTCTCCCTCTACTTTCCTCTCTGAAATCAATAAGAGAAAAATAAAAAAAGAGAATGCATAACATTAAGATTTGTTTCATTTCTTTCTTTTTTTTTAGTTAACCAAATGTCCCAGATTTATTTTATTTATTTTCCATTGATTTTTAGAAAGAGTAGAAGGAAGGGGAGACAGAAAGATAAATCATAAATGTGAGAGAGACACATTGATTGATTGTCTCCTACATGTGTGTGGGATCAAACATGTAACCCAGGTATGTGCCCTTGACTGGGAATCAAATTCAAGACCCTTTGGTGCAAAAGTCGATGCTCTAAACACTGAGTCACACTGGCAGGGCCCAGTTTTATTTAATAAATACAGCAGGTCTTCGGATTACATCGGACATCGGGAACAACATAACGCGATTTTGGCCGTAAGTTGGAACCCACCTACATAAGCACCTATGTCACTCACATGGAACACATACACAGCAGTAATGAAGTGAAACAATAAAAAAAAATTTAAAAGAAAGATAACAATTCCTGACCTTTACTTGTGGTAAATAAATAATAAAAAACAAAGCAGATATGTACATACGTTGAAATGACAGAACTTTTTTTTTAATAAATGGGAGATGGTGACGTAACCACGAAATGACATACGTCGAGTCCCACGTAACCTAAGGACTGCCTGTAATCTATCTTGGTCTCTAGTGATTACTAATCTATTTTTTCATTTATTTTCTTTTGATGTAACATTTAGATATAATGAAATGCATCAATCTTTAGCATACAATCACTGATTTATGATGCATGTAATACATCTCCCTTACCCATTCTATTGCTTTTTTACTTAGATTTAGCATTTATCGCAATGTGTGTTAAATATTTCTCTCTTTTTATATGTGTGCTCCAAAAATACTTTATTTATAAAACCAGGCAGCTAGCAGGTATTTGCCCACTGGTGCTAGTTTGCCAACCCTTGATCTGGTGACAAATATTACTACCATCACTTGAGGAAGACAGAAGTGAAGCCCCAAAAGGTTATTTTACTTACTTACCCAAGGTATCATAGATAAATTACAGAATGTGAATTCAAATTAGTACTAGTCAAATTTATTTTAAAATATATCAACTAGTAATCTATCTATATATATAAAAGGCTAAAGTGTTCATCCATCTGACCAGTAGCTATGACGTGCACTGACCACCAGGGGGCAGATGCTCAATGCAGGAGCTACCATGACATGCACTGGCCATTTAAAAATAAACGGCACCAGACAAACCAATACGTGGCTTCCCCCAAGTGGGACACAGGCACCACCACCACCCCAGAGTGACACCCCACCAAATTGCAGCCAACACTGCCAAGACCCCACGGCACAAAATGCGGCCCACAGCCCAGCCCAGCCTAGAAAGGGTTGCTGTGGGCTGCTGTGGGCGCCTCGTAATGACGTCATGTAGCAACGCCCAGCCTCCTCTCCCTAGTGACTAGCCTCCTTGCAGTTTCTTCAGCCCAGGAACACAACTTGCTTTATAGCCAGTGCAAACATTTACAGTTTAACCATATGTTTGTGAAGCATTTTCTCATGCCTCATCTCATTTTATCCTCATAGAAGTCCTGGAGTAGGTAGATTGGAGACTTGGTAGAATCCTATTTTCTTTTCATTAGGCGGAAAATGGAGATTTAGAAAGTCTAGAAACTTGATCCGACTGAAAAGTAAGAAATGGTGGACCTTGAAAATGACTGCTGCAGTTAAATATTTTACCCTTTGTTCTCCCTGCACGATCTATAATAATAATCTGCTTTGTATTGATATTTACTGCTGTGTTGCTGACAATTACCTGAAAGAGAAGTTGGGGTGCTTCACTGGGCTGGAAAAAGTTTAGCTACATCAGAAAGCAGGTCTAATTAAGCAAGTTTATTCTATATTGACACTTCTATTATAGAGAAAAGGCAAATAGCAATATTAAAGTATTTCTTCTAATTAATTTCCTTTCAATGTGCATGAATCCGTGAACCGGGACACTAGTAGTAATATAAAAAATAAAGTAATTTAATCATTCACCATCTTTTTTTAGTATTTTGATAAATGAATTTTATTTTTTAATTTTTTATTAAATTTAATAAAAAATTTATTGGTCAATATGATCATATAGGCATCAGGTGTGGGTCTCTATATTACAAAATCTGTATATTGTACCATGTGTTCACCTCCCAAAGTTAAATCTTGTTTGGTCACCATATATTAGGACCCCCTTCTCCCCCCCACTCCCTTCCCTCTGGCAACACCACAGTGCTGCTTGTGTTTTTCTCATTCTAAAGAATTAGTTTTACCATTTAACTTTTTACTCAGTGTACAATGTGAGGTTTATAAACTTTATTTGTCCTCCTTTAACAGTTATGAATAAATTATAATCTTAGTATTGGTCTCTGATGTTCTTTTTATTATATATATTGTTTTCCTATCTAGTAGGATCTATTTCAGCATTGTTCTTTGATCTATTTTTGTGAGCCATAACCACACTATTAGAAAATTATAGTTACCCCACCCCCACAACCTTTCCTTTTCCAAGTTTTCCTTCTATTCTCACCTGGTTAATCATTTTTATCAGGAAAAAAAGTGGTAGTACCTATACCATGTAGCAATTCTAGAAATTGCAAAAACAGTATTTAATCCAATCCTATATAATAAAAGGGTAACATGCAAATCGACCAAACGGCAGAACAACCAGTTGCTATGATACGCACTGACCACCAGGGGGCAGATGCTCAACGCAGGAGCTGTCCCCTGGTGGTCAGTGCACTCCCACAGGGGAGCGCCACTCAGCCACAAGCCGGGCTGATGGCTGGCGAGTGCAGCGGCAGGAGCCTATCCCGCCTCCGTGGCAGTGCCAAGGATGTCCAATTGTGGCTTAGTGGGGAGTGGGCCTAAGCCATCAGTTGGATATCCCCCAAGGACTCCCGAACTGCTAAAGGGCGCAGGCCGGGCTGAGGGGACACACCCCCGCCCGAGTGCATGAATATCATGCATCGGGCCTCTAGTATGTAAAGAAAATTACTAAAAATTGGCTCTAGGTAAAAAGAGCTATTTTTAACCAATTTTGAATGAACATTTCTGCAATAACTTTACCAGTGGCCCGGTGCACGGATTTGTGCACACTGAAAGGAAATTAATTAGAAGGTGGACAGCTGGACAGGACTGGGCGAGACAGGCTGGACATGCCCTGGAGCCAACCTCCCGCGGTCTCTCCCCTTCTGGCCGCACCTGGGGTGGTGCTGCGGCTCAAAGGGCATCTGCAGTCACCGCAGCTTGGCAATAAACCAGACTCAGGCCGACAGTGCCCCAGCAACAACACAACCCATGGCCAAAGGTGGAATCACATGGTACTGCAAGGAACTGGCCTCCCTCCTCTCTGGTTCCCAGGTGTGCCTCCCGAGAACCGCTGCTGCCAAGTCACCGCAGCTTGGCAGCTCCTGCATTGAGTGTCTGCCCCCTGGTGGTCAGTGTGCGTCATACCTACTGGCCAGTCGGATGGTTGCTTAGCCTATATATATAACAATCACACTATCCATTTCTCCTTTTTTCTTCTTTCTAACAAATAATTACACTGTTCTAATTACCTTAATTTTAATGACTCCATCTTGTGTTTCACAGTGTTGCTTTAGAAAAAGCTTTAGTTTATCACGAGAAAATAGGTGTTTTCTCCGGCTAACAGGGAAAAAAGGAGAGGAAAGTGTTAGGATCAAAGAATTCAATCTGAACTTCATAATCTCTGTAAATCCATAACCTCAATTTCAAGCCTAGGAAAATGACATTTCATTTTCTAAGAGTATTTATGTAGAAGTAGCAAGAAACTTTATACAGAAGTACTTAGTAGAATGTTATAACATCTACTTGATTGGATCTATTATAAAAGTCCATTAAAATAGTATATGCATTTATTGCTTAGGAACCACTTAGAAATAAACCGCAAGGAAAATATACTACTAAGAGAAAACCAAATCTTATAAAATTAGATGATCATTCCTACAAGTTATCACCATTAAAATTCTTTAAAAAATTAAAATCAGCAGTCTTTATCAGTAACACTAGGTAAATCAACATTCAAATGGATATTGTGAATAGAGTAGGACATGGGTTTTATCAAATTCTAAAATATTTTGTGTTTAAACTTCATATGGCAGCCAACATATTCATGGGATTAGAATGAAAGAGAATTAGAATTTTTAAAATTCAAATAATATACTATTTTTTATTCTCCCTTGCTCCCAAATTAAAAAAGAGTTACTACAACAGTAACAAAAACCACAACAAAACAAAAAAAAATGACACACAAGAATTTCTGGAAAGTTTCTGGAATAATGATTTAATTCAATTCAATGTCTTCCTTTCAAGAAAAAGCCACATTAAAAGCTTCTATGAGTAAATAAACTATTAAAAAGTTTTTAAGTGAAAGGCCCTCCCAAAAATATTATCACTTTTCTTCAAACACACGAGTATATATGGGACAAAAGGATGAGAAAATAAGTAAAAGCACTTTACATCAAACAAAATGCAAGATGGACTCCTATGTGGCGAGTTGATAGTAGGCTGATAATATCAACTTATTCAGATGACTAAGAGCCTAACCTCAGCAGGCAAAAATAGGAATTTTCCCTATGTGCAGTGCTGATTCTTTTGTTAACCACTCATTACCTCTCTTTTTTTTGATTAGGTCTCAAAGAGGAATTTTTAAAGATACTCAATTATTTAACTTTCTTAAGAAATGAGAAAAGACTGATCAGATGCTTGTATCTAATGAAGAAATTATTACAAATGTGACTGACATATTTTTAAGCACCATCAAATTTCTCAGCTTTGAAAATTGAGTTCTCTCATGAGAAGTACTTCATAAATAGCATCCTTCATAATTTCTTAGATGTGAAGACTATTTACAAATCTAAATAAAGGGCTCATGGAGTCCATTAAGATTCATGTTATCAACCTATGAGCATATAAATGTACATTTATTTAAAAAAAAAGAAGCAACTGCTTCCAAGTTGTTTTATATCAAATCTTCTTAACCTACCATAATTATACTACTTTAAAGCAGCACAGAAAAGATACTGAATTTTACCTGATTTGTGTGGCTTTAACAATAGCACACTCAAATAATTCTTTTTTAGTGGCTTGCACCTTGTACTTGAATAATAAGGGATCAATTGCATCTCGTTTCTTCCTAAAAAGAGTAGAGATATAAATTGGTTAATAATTTATTTGGAAAGGTGAGGTTTTAAATAGAAATCTAGTTCCTAAGAACATACTATAACAGAACCTAAAATATTTTTAAAAAATATATTTTATTGATTTTTTACAGAGAGGAAGGGAGAGGGACAGAGAGTCAGAAACATCGAGAGAGAAACATCAATCAGCTGCCTCCTGCACACCTCCTACTGGGGATGTGCCCATAACCCAGGTACATGCCCTTGACCGGAATCGAACCTGGGACCTTTCAGTCCGCAGGCCGACGCTCTATTCACTGAGCCAAACCAGTTAGGGCCTAAAATATTTTTATATTTTCTTTTATTTTAATCTTCACCCAAAGATTTTTTCCATTGATCTTCAGAGAGAGCTTGAAGGGAGGGAGAAAGAGAGAGAAGGAGGGAAGGAGGAATAAAGGAATGATGGGAAGAAGAGATATGTGAGAGAGATACATCGATTGGTTGTCTCCTGCACTCTCCCAGACTGGGACAGGGATCGAACCTGCTACTGAGGTATGTGTCCTTGACCGGGAATGGAACCCCCGAGATGCTTTGGTCCCTGGGCCAATGCTCTAACCACTGAGAAAAAACTGGCCAGGGCTGTGTATTTTAATTTTAACTAGAATTTTAAATGTTACTGATATTCCTTACCATTCTATTAGCCAGAATAGTACAAAGCACTATTTTGTTAGGTAGATACTCTAATTTCTCATTCGATAAAATTTTCCTTGGGTGAAGAAAATAGTTAGAGATGACTTAGCACAAAGTACCCAGTTTAGTTTAAATTAATAAACAAACAAATAGCTCTTATATTTGCTTTTAAACTTTCCTCTTCATAGCTTTGTAATTCAAGAACAAAAGTAGAGATAATGTAGTTTATCCTATTTTAAGAATTGGCAAAGAAGTACACATTTAAAACCTCCACTCCCATCAACTTATCTTTTCTTCACTTTGAGGGTGTATTCATTCATTCATTCATTCATTCAGTTATAAGTTTCAACATGCTACAATATGGATGTACTTTAAAAAATAATATGAAGTGAAATAAGCCAGACACAAAAGAACAAATATTGTATGATCCCACTTATATGAAAATATGTAATTAATGCCACTAAATTATACATTTAAAATGGTTAAAATGGCAAGTGATTATGTTATACATGTTCTCTCTCTTTCTCTCCATCTGCCTCACCTTTTCTCCCACAAAATGCTGGTGATCATTTTGAGCACCTAGGCTTATTTCCAATATCCTGCTTTAGTATATCTTGCAGGTATTATGAACTATGTGATACTTTTCTAACTCAACTTCTATTTCTCCTCAATGATATAAGAATATGACTACCTATCCTTATAGAATGGGTCTGAGAAATAAATAAGACAACATATGTGGGTGCTGTTACACAGTTTAACTCATGGAAAATGCCACCTACTAAAACATAAGAAAATCCAGATTACATTTTGTTTGGAGGGAACAACCAAGAAGTAAATCACTTAAGTTAGGGAATTAATAGAAATAACTCAACAGATGCTCTGGCTGGTGACGCTCAGTGGTCAGGCATCGGCCCAAGCACCAAAGGATTTCAGTTCGATTCTGTCAAGGGCGAGTACCTGGGCTACAGGTTCGATTCCAGGCCCCATCTGGGCATGTGTGGGAGGCAACCAATCAATGTGTCTCTCTCACATTGATGTTTCTTTCTCTTCTTTTTTCTCTCTTCCTCCCTCCCTTCCACTCTCTCTAAAAATCAATGGAAAAATATCCTTGGGTGAGGATTAACAACAACAACAACAAAAAATAGCTCAACAGAGTAAAGGTCCACAGATGTCTATGTTTCACCCTTCCTGATATCTCAGGATATAGCAGTAACAATCTATAAACAACCTGGCATTTTATGATGTTGATGTATAATGAAAGCTCAGATTCTTTGAGAATCACAAACTGGTTAAAAATATCTATGACTAAATAATAGACCAGCTTACTCATTTTTCCTATATCAAGTGTTTATTCCTATGGCTAAATCCAGTTACACTTTGTAATGAGCTTGTTATAAGTGGCACAAGTGAGATTGACCAATAGAAATACTCCTCTAAATGCTACATATAACAGGCAAAATATTCACTTACTAATTGGGATTCTGAATTAATTTGCTTTGTACTCAAGGTAAGAAATTAGCCACAAAATATGTAGGTAGCTCTTATTCAAATCTAAAAAGAAGGGAAAGGACATTAATGCACCGAATAAGAGAGTGCCAAACCTAAGAAGCTAGACATTCCCCATCTCAAAACACGTAAAAGAATTAGAAGAGTATAGTAAAAGTTACTATAAAATAATCTTAAATAAATTATTTTAAAAAGAAAAAAATAGATAAACAAATGCTTACCACATTTAAACATCAATTTAAAAAATATCTTTTACATACAAAATCTGTATTTAACTGTTCAAGACTTATCTAATATATAACTAAATCTAAGGGTTACAATCTTTGTGATAGTCCAAAAAAAAAAAAAATCACATGAACTACTTTCAGAGTTGCTAAAGAACATACATTAACTACCACAATATCCACTAATGTTGCACGCCAAACTATGTATTCAATAAGACACACAGACAAGTGATCTATTAATTTCTTTTTCTGCTTAACAGCAACTCAAGAAAAAAATGAGATGTATCAAAAGACTTATATAGGACCATATCACGTTTCATTCACTCACCCCAAAATCGTTTTTTTTCTGTCAGGCAATGTATTAGTTAGATGACCTCGTGCAAAGCCAATTAACCTTTCTAAGGCTCAGATTCTTGTTAAGTAAAAATAACAATACTCTTTCAGAGCCGACAAACATGCAAATCAAGCACTTTGCACAGTGCCAGGACACAGTAAATGCTCAAATTCTAGCTATGGATACAATAGTTCGAATCAGACAAAACAAGAACTTGAATTACAAGGTTTTGAGGGATAGAACCTGTCACTAGCATTTTCAGGAGCAAAGGAGTTAAAGGAAGTATTTAAGAGTGGCCTCCAGTTTCTTATTTGATTATGGTACTATTCACTGAAAAGAGGGAAGAAAAAGATAAGAAAAGGCTGGAGAAAGCGTTTTTACGTCTGAGATTCCTAAAAGGTAGAGCAGGAACAGAATGAAGCAGTGAAGAATTAGGTAGTTGTAGAGAACAGGAGGGAACTGAGCTAAAACACTTAAGACACTTAATCAATTGAGGACTCAGCAGAGATTTTAAATTTACCTGCAGGGAGTGCTAATCTAGATGTGTGTGTGTGCTTTTTCTCTAAGAGCACTCAGCAGAATAAGGCTGCCAAATGAATGCATTTCAGGAAGTTACAGAATTTCTTTACCACATGTATCATAAAGTGAGTAAGTCTAATAAAGTACAGAATGAATTTCCCCAAGTAAACAAAAGCGGAATGTGTAAATATAATTGAATGAGATGAGCTTCAATTGCTCTTAAGCTGCTAACTAGAGTTAACTACGTTTCAGTTTTATAAACTCTAACACGTTGTGGAAACACATTGTTTAGCTGAATAGTATACCACAATATGACTAGAAAAGAAGAAGGGAGGGATTAAAGAAAAAATTGTTTCAATGGTATGTCATTAGCCAATCTGATATACATTTTAAAATGAATAAAAATCACTTACCTATTTTGAAAAGAACTGTTTTGTGTTTCTGAATCATCACTATCACTGATAATAATAGTTTCTCCATCTACACTACTGACATGTCCATTAGAAAAACCATTCTGATGTGACGGAGGGAGGACTTCCAAAATCCTACACTGTAACCTGAAAGAAAATGATACATTTAAAAATGCAAATAATTTGACATTTTAAAATCAAACATTTCAAATGATGTAATTATTGTGAACTGAAAAGTTATTTTGTTTTATGGAAACTATGACTGATTGATGTAACCAATTTTACAAAAAAGAACATCTGTAACATTCAATTTAAGCAACGGTTGGCTATAATCCTATATAATAAAAGGCTAATATGAAAATTGACCCAACGGCAGAACAACCGGTCACTATGATGCGCACTGACCACCAGGGGGCAGACGCTCAATGCAGCTGCCCCCTGGTGGTCAGTGTGCCAGAAGCCGGACTCACAGGCCTAAGCTGTCAGTTGGGCATCCCCTGAGGGCTCCTGGACTGCGAGAGGGTGCAGGCCGGGCTGAGGGATCCCCCAGTGCACGAATTTCATGCACTGGGCCTCTAGTTTAAAATAATACAAAATTATTTCAAAGGTCAATTTATCAAGATTCTTGGCAATTTTATTTTTAACTAAAGTTACTATTTAGAAAATCAAATTCATAATATCTCATTATACAGATTGGGCCTTAAAAGTTTTTCAAAGCCTCCAATATTTTAAATTCTGAAAATTTCCTGATCACAATCTTTTTCATTCTCACTGTAACATTTTTTTAAACATTTTGATTTTTAGAGAGAGAATAAAGGATGAGAAAGGGAGGGAGGGGGAGAGAGAAAGATTTGTTGGTCCACTTACTTATGTAGCCATTGGTTGACTCTTTTTTTGGCTAATCCTCACCGGAGGATATTTTTTAGAGAGAGTGGAAGGGAGGGAGGGGGGAGAGAGAGAAACACATCTATCGGTTGCCTCCTGCACACTGCCCAGGTCAGGCAGGGATTGGGCCTGCTACCCAGGTACCCTTGACCTGGAATCGAACCTGGACCCTTGGATCCAAGGGCCGATGCTCTAACCATTGAGCAACTGGCCAGAGTGATTGGTCAACTGTGCCCTGACTGGGGATTAAACCCACAACCTTGGCAAATCCGGATGATGCTCTAACCAAAAGCTATGCCGCCAGGGCCTTATTGAAACTTTTGTTGTGATTTCTGATTTCTGGAAAGCTTCCTATTCACTAACTTTATTACCCCTATTTTGGCTTCCCTTACCTTTGCCCACTCTATCTGGGTTTTATGCACTGCAGTTTCAGACTCATTCATCACAATAAAAATATTCCTCAATCCTATTTTACTGTGCTAATTTTCAACTGAAATAATTAAAATGTGGAATATCTATACAATGGAAAAAAATATAGAAATGAAGTACTGATAAATGCTACAGTATGGATAAAGCTTGAAAGCAATATGATAAATGAAAGAAAACAGATGTAAAAGGCCAAACATAGTACATGATCCCATTTATATGAAAAATCAAACAAAATAAAACCAGAATAGGAAAATCCACTGAGACAGGAAGTAGAGGAGTGGTTGCCAGGAACTTGGGGGAATAAAAGGAAGAGTAAGAGATGAGAGCAAAGGGCAGTGGCTGCTAATGGGCCTGGGCTTTCCTTTTGGGATGTAGAAAATGTTCTAAAATTAGTTTCTAGTGATGGCTGTGCAATTCTATGAATATGATAAAAACTATTGAACTATACGTTTTAAATGCGTAAATTTTATGGTATGTGGAATACATCTCAACTTGTTAAATAAACACCATCACAAGTAAAAGCAGGGTATAATAAGGAGAGAGAGAAAACGCGTGCATTGCTGGAATTGTATCTATGGCACTTCTACAACTCTTAGGCAATCCAGAGGTTTTATTAATATCTTAAGCACATATATCAGTATATTACCAATGGGTAAATTTCTATTTTCTAGAGAAAAAAGTAGCTCAAGAATAGAAAATTTGCTCACTGTATCATTCATTTGGTCATCTCCTGCCATAAAAAAGTTTTTATATACTAGTATTGTGGGCTTTCACCAACCCCATTCTCCTGAGAAATTCATTTTTCCCATACCCCACCTTCTTTCATATAGTAGCTACTAGTAGAGCTGTCATATTCCCACAAGACCCTGGTCATAGTTAGTTGATACTGGGTGGGCACCTTGAGCTAAGCCAGTACATCTTTTCTAAGATTTTAAAATCTGGAAACTAAAAAGTAAAAATCAGTTTCCCTGCTATCATGGAATCTATAAATTTCTGGTCCTGTTGGCACCCAGGGTCCCTGCCGCATGGAGTGGGCCAGTATGCAGTGAGAGAAAAGAAAGCCTACAAAGGAGAAGAGAGGAGAGATGGCAAAGGTACTACTAGAGGTAATCAGTTCTCTTATTCTTGTTCTTCATTAGATGTAGCTACACCTTACCATGTCAGGATTAGCTGGTTAATCTTTCCTTTGATTCAATAAACTGATAATTTACCCTTTTGCATGTTTTTTCAAAATGAATTTTTGTCACAGCCCAAATAAACAGAATCATACAATTCCAGAAAGACAGAGTTGGTTTGTTAGAGTTGGTTCATTGTGGGAAGCTGGTGGATTTTAATAAGGTAATAGCACTTTTCATTTCTGTACATTGTAGAATACGCTTCTATTCTCTTTCAGGAGAACAATCTTTAGTATCCTCTACAACATCTAATATTGCTGTCAGGTACAGAGAGAATCAGGACTACGGATTTCCTATTAGGAACTCTGCACTACACCCAAACAGAAGAAAGCAACTGGTTCTACAGCACCCAAGTTTAAGAATAAGCAAAATGTTGACATGTGGAATTCAAAGCACTCAAAACATCTTATCTTTGCCCTTCATTCATTTCCTCTCACTCTGAGACTTATACAGGTTAAATTATAAGTATCATGTATGGCTCCTTTATAATTTGCTCTTAAAAAAGAATTTTGAAGAGAGACTCATATTATTAACAGCAGTAATGAAAGTGGGGACACTCCTATTGATTTTACAGAAATAAAAAAGATCACAAGAAAATACTATGAACCATTATATGCTGATAAATTGGATAACCTAGGTGAAATGGACAAATTCTTAGAAACACACAAACTATCATAATTGACTCAAGAAGAAATAGATAATCTAAAGAGATCTATAACTAGCAAGTATATTGAATCAGTAATCTAAAACCTCCCAATAAAAATTTTTTAAAAAGCCTAGGCTCTGCCTGATGTAGCTCAGTGGGTTGGAGTGTCAACCCATACACCGAAACGTTGTGGGTTTGATCCCTAGTCAGGACACATACCTAGATTGCGTGTTCAACCCCTGGTCAAGGCGCTTACAAGAGGTAGCCGATGAATGTTTCGCTCTTACATTGCTCGCTCTCTCTTTCTCTCCCTCCCTTACCCTCTCTCTTAAAAAAAAAAAAAAAAGCCCAGGACCAGGACCATATGGCTTCACTGGTAAAATTACTAAGTATTTAGACAATCAATACTAATTCTTCCCCAAATCTTCCAAAATACTGAAGAGGAGAGAACCCTTCTTAACTCATTCTTAAAGACTAACATTACCCTGATTCACAAATAAGACAAAGACATGGCAGAACATGTAGAGAACTCTTATAACTCTACAGAAAACACACAATCCAACTCAAAAATGGGCAAAGAACCCAAACAAACATTTATTTTCTTTTTTTTTTAAATTTTTTAAAAAAAATATATTTTATTGATTTTTTTACAGAGAGGAAGGGAGAGAGATAGAGAGTTAGAAACATCGATCAGCTGCCTCCTGCACATCTCCCACTGGGGATGTGCCCGAAACCCAGGTACATGCCCTTGACCGGAATCGAACCTGGGACCTTTCAGTCCGCAGGCCGACGCTCTATCCACTGAGCCAAACCGGTTTCGGCTTATTTTCTTTTTTAAAAATGTTTTTATTGATCTTTAGAGAGAGAGAAAGGGACAGGGGGAGAGAGAGAGAGAAACATCAATGATGAGAATCATTGATCAGCTTGCCTCCTACTTGTTCCCAACTGGGGATCGAGCCGGCAACCCAGGCATGTGCCCTGTCCAGGAACTGAACTAGTGACCTCTTGGTGCATGGGTTGACGCTCAACCACTGAGCTACACTGGCTGGGCCTGAACAGACATTTCTCCCAAAAGATACAAAGGGCAATAAATACATTAAAAGATGTTCAGGATCTTAGTCATACTGGGAATACAAAATCAAAACTGCAGTGAGATACTATTTCATACCCACTATCATGACTATTGAAAGAAAATTTTTTTTAAAAAAAGGAAAATGGCCCTGGTTGGTTTGGCTCAGTGAATAGAGCGCTGGCCTGCGGACTGAAGGGTCCCAGGTTTGATTCTGATCAAGGGCACATACTCGGGTTGCAGGCTCGATCCTCAGTAGGGGGCGTGCAGGAGGCAGCTAATCAATGATTCCCTTTCATTATTGATATTTCTATCTCTCTCTCCCTTTCCCTTCCTCTCTGAAATAAAAATATATTTTTAAAAAAATAAAAAATGATTAATTGTGGGTAAGGATGTAGAGAAACTGTAATCCTTGTGCACTACTCATGGGGATGTAAAATGGTGCAGCACTGTGGAAAACAATATGGCGGTTCCTAAAAAGATTAAACACAGAATTATCATATGACCTGGCTATTCCACTTCTAGGTATATGACCATAAGAACTGAAAAGGGGAACTCAACAGATACTTGTACACCAATGTTCATAACAGCATTATTCACAACTAGAGGCCTCGTGCACAAAATTTGTGCACTTGTGGGTGTCCCTCAGCCCGGCCTGTGCCCTCTTGCAGTCTGGGAGCCTTGGGGGATGTCTGACTGCTGGCTTAGGCCCGCTCCTCAGTCAGACATCCTTAGCACTGCTGCAGAGGTGGGAGAGGCTCCCGCCACTGCTGCTGCGTTTGCCAGCTGTGAGCCCAACTCAGGGCTTCTGGCTGAGCGGAACTCCCCCTGTGGGAGCGCACTGACCACCAGGGGCAGCTCCTGCATTGAGCATCTTCCCCCTGGTGGTCAGTGTGCTTCACAGCGACTGGTAGTTCCACTGTTTGGTCGATTTGCATATTAGCCTTTTATTATATAGGAGGATAGCCAAAAAGTAGAAACAACTCAAGTGCCCATCAACAGATAAATAAAATGTGGTATGTATACATACCATGGAATATTATTCAGCCATAAAAGGCTAATAATACATGCTACAACATGGATGAAGCTTGAAAACATTATGCTCATTGAAATAAGCCAAACACAAAAGAACATATGTTGTATGAATCCACTTATCTGAAGTATCTAGAATAGACAAATTCATAGAAACAGAAAGTAGAATAAAAGTTAACAGGTGCTGGAATGAGGGAAAAATGGTAACTTATTGCTTAATGGGTACAGAGATTCTGCTTGGGATGATGAAGAAGTTCTGGAAATAGTAATGATGGTCACAGAACACTGTGAATGTACTTAATGCCACTGAATTATACACTTAAAAGGGTCACAATGGTAAATTTTACATTATGTTATTTAAAAAAAATTTTTTTGTCCAAAAGTGAAGCTTAATCAGGCTTAGTTACCAAGTCTATATTGGTAGCAAACAGAAATGGTGTCAAAAGAACTGGAGGCTGACTTTCACTACTGGCTGATAGAACTAAACCAGTGTTTCTAAAGAGGAACAATTACAGGAAATTATATCAAAACTTGTTAGGTAATTATGTATTCTAATGATAAAAAGAATCTGTAATTAGTGATATGACCTTCACAAACATATGCAAGGAATCAAATGGACCCACTTTTGAAGCGCCTGGGTATCACATCCAAGGACGGTATTGCTCAGGGTTCCATGAGGAAGCTTTTTAGTGAACCTTTGACAAGGTTCTTCAAGTTAGAAAAAGAGATGGTTTTCCTTGTCAGGGCCTAGGTGAGTCCCCTAAGTTGTAATGGTGGTCACGAGGAAAAAACAAAGTAAATAAGCCTACTCTGGGTGCAGGCATGGTTGATGTGATGCCTAAAATGGTTTGACAGTCCATTGAAGGGAATAGTCTATGACCCTAGTGAGGCTCATAGAGTTACAGTAACTTAAGAACTAACTTATTTCATATCATGGGAAAAATCAATACATGAGGAAAATAAAGTATTCTATATGTATTACTAAAAAGCTACAGTAAATAATGACACTGTAGTATTGGCAAAAGGATAGCCATACAGATAAATGGAAGAGAACAGAGTCCAGAAATAGACCCAAGATTCCATTTATATTTATATTTTGTAAAGGATAAAATTATAAGGACAGAAAACAGATCAGTGGTTGCTAGAGGATAGGAGGTAGGGGCAAGGGTGGACTCCAAAGGGGAACAAAGGAATTTTTGGGGGTAATAAAAATGTTCTTCTATGTCTTATTGTGATGGGTTATGTGACTGTAGGTATAAATGTCAAGAACTATACACATTAAAAAGGGTGACTTTTATCATAAGAAAGTAATGTACTTTAATAAAGATTTATTAGTTTAGACCAGGGGTGGGCAAACTTTTTGGCTCGAGGGCCACAATGGGTTCTTAAACTGGACCGGAGGGCCGGAACAAAAGCATGGATGGAGTGTTTGTGTGAACTAATATAAATTCAAAGTAAACATCATTACATAAAAGGGTACGGTCTTTTTTTTTTTAGTTTTATTCATTTCAAACGGGCCGTAGTTTGCCCACGGCTGGGTTAGACTATCCTATATAATAAAAGAGAAACATGGTAATTAGCCGTACGGCCTCTACCCTTCCCATTGGCTAATCAGTGAGTATATGCAAATTAACTGACAACCAAGATGGCGGCCGGCAGCCATGCACTGAAGCGAACAGGGAGGCTTGCTTGCTCCAGTGATTAGCGGACTCCAACCTTCCCCGCCTGCCTTGCCGGCCTCTCAGCTGCAACTCTAAGCAACTATGT
>NW_005357232.1:285178-291890 GCF_000412655.1 Myotis brandtii
CTCAGAAACCTGCTTTAGTCAGCTGGGCTTCAGCCAGCCGGACCGCAACATTGTATCAAATTATCAAAAACAAGAAAGGCCAGAAACTTGCTTTCAGCAGCCGAGGCCTCAGAGCTAAAGCCGGCCTAGAATAAAAAAAAGAAAAAAAGAAAAAAAAGGAGCGGTTGGGAGCTTCAGTCAACTGCCAGCCTGAAAGCAGCCCTCAGCTCCTCACCCAGACTGGCCAGGCACCCCAGTGGGGACCCCCACCCTGAAGGGTGTGTGACCAGCTGCAAACAGCCATCATCCCCTCATCCAGGCTGGCCAGGCACCCCAGTGGGGACCCCCACCCTGAAGGGTGTGTGACCAGCTGCAAACAGCCATCATCCCCTCATCCAGGCTGGCCAGGCACCCCAGTGGGGACCCCCACCCTGAAGGGGGTGTGACCAGCTGCAAACAGCCATCATCCCCTCATCCAGGCTGGCCAGGCACCCCAGTGGGGACCCCCACCCTGAAGGGGGTGTGACCAGCTGCAAACAGCCATCATCCCCTCATCCAGGCTGGCCAGGCACCCCAGTGGGGACCCCCACCCTGAAGGGGGTGTGACCAGCTGCAAACAGCCATCATCCCCTCATCCAGGCTGGCCAGGCACCCCAGTGGGGACCCCCACCCTGAAGGGGGTGTGACCAGCTGCAAACAGCCATCATCCCCTCATCCAGGCTGGCCAGGCACCCCAGTGGGGACCCCCACCCTGAAGGGGGTGTGACCAGCTGCAAACAGCCATCATCCCCTCATCCAGGCTGGCCAGGCACCCCAGTGGGGACCCCCACCCTGAAGGGGGTGTGACCAGCTGCAAACAGCCATCATCCCCTCATCCAGGCTGGCCAGGCACCCCAGTGGGGACCCCCACCCTGAAGGGGGTGTGACCAGCTGCAAACAGCCATCATCCCCTCATCCAGGCTGGCCAGGCACCCCAGTGGGGACCCCCACCCTGAAGGGGGTGTGACCAGCTGCAAACAGCCATCATCCCCTCATCCAGGCTGGCCAGGCACCCCAGTGGGGACCCCCACCCTGAAGGGGGTGTGACCAGCTGCAAACAGCCATCATCCCCTCATCCAGGCTGGCCAGGCACCCCAGTGGGGACCCCCACCCTGAAGGGGGTGTGACCAGCTGCAAACAGCCATCATCCCCTCATCCAGGCTGGCCAGGCACCCCAGTGGGGACCCCCACCCTGAAGGGGGTGTGACCAGCTGCAAACAGCCATCATCCCCTCATCCAGGCTGGCCAGGCACCCCAGTGGGGACCCCCACCCTGAAGGGGGTGTGACCAGCTGCAAACAGCCATCATCCCCTCATCCAGGCTGGCCAGGCACCCCAGTGGGGACCCCCACCCTGAAGGGGGTGTGACCAGCTGCAACATTATCTCCTGAGGGGCCCCAGATTGCGAGAGGGCACAGGATGGGCTGAGGGACCGCCTCTCTCCCCTGAGTGCACAAATTTTTGTGCACCGGGCCTGTAGTTTAGAATAAAGGCCTACAGAATGTAAGTTATTTAAATGATTGTTTAACCTAAAAGAAAAACATTTATTGCTTTTCTGAAGACATTAACACATATGAGATGGCAAATTGAAGTAGGTCCACTTGTTGGATCTCACTGAAGTATAGATTGGTCTTCCACCCTTACCTGAACAATAGCCAGAGTTCTGTGTAATGCAAAATCTATGTAAAGGGAGTTCTATTCTCCAGTTTTTTCCATCTCAAATATAAACATTAAAAAAAATTCATCTTAAAATACCCATTTTTCATTAAGGGAGTTCAATATACAGGTATTCTCTCTCTTACAACCTGAGTTGGTCAAGCCAAATAAAGTCAGATGATTTCTATACATCAAAAGAAATTATTATATATACAACTAACAAATCAAGATTCGTATGGTATAAAAAAGGTTTCCCAGGATGGCTTCCCAATTTATATTATTATGCAAGTAAATAAGGATTCTAAATTGTAACTGTTAAACTTGCAATGGCAATCCAGGAGTCAATTAGGTGGTAAGTATGGGTCTTGGTACATACAACAAATCTAATATCTATCTAAAAAAGATGGGTATCACTCTAACTTAGAATTCCAAAAACAAAAGAAAACAAAAAACTCTAGCTGTCCCCAAATCCTCCTTTTTTTTTCTAGTAAAAATTGTATCATTGACATATTAGGGTCATTGGGAACAAAAGATTAAAAACAATTTTGGTATTTTTTTTTAGCACACTCCTTGGCTGAGAACAGAAATTTTGACCTTAAAAGGTCAGTAGTGTAAGCTGACCAACAGAAAGCTTTCTTTCTGAAATAGAGCTATAATAAATTTATGTTGATAAAAATTATGATCTTTGCACCTAAATAAGAAGCCTTCCACCTTTAATCCTTTCTACTAATTTATATTTTTCTCTGCCTTCAAATTCTAGTCAAATAACTCTTTTCCAAAAATTTTTCTTTGATTAATTCCCTGCACCCAGTCATTGACACCCAAGCATGTATGTTTAAGTAAAAATAACTATTTCTTCTTCACATATCTTTTGTTCCTACTATCTTCTCAATATATTTAGTATTTCTCTTTGTCCTACATATGAATGCATTTTAATTATGTTTCACTAATACCATTTAGGTTAGTAATATAAAAAGAGCCTAAAGATAAAAAGTCCATTTTCTCATTTCCAATTCTAATATATATTAAATGCCTACTCTCTGTATGATAGGCTATGCTAATTTTCTCTTACTTCATTAGACTAAAGTGCTTGAAGCAATCCCCCAATGCAACATAGCCACAGGAAATATACTTTAATTGTTCAATAGTTAAGAGCTCTGATTAGTCATTATTTGAAGCCAGAATTGGTATCAGTCTGTAAGTTTAAAAAGTATCTACAATCTTTACTTTACAAGGCAGTTCTAAAAACTATTGAACAGTGATCTTTTAACCTTTTCTTGACTAGATAACATTTCATAAATTTTAAATATAAATAGTACTGGGATAATATTTGGGAAAACTTAGCTACAAATGAAACTCTTCGATATAAATCCAATTCTGCTATTTTACTGATTTAACCCACATTGGGAAAAATGCCTTCACCTTTTGTACTTTTCTCTGATACATATGAATCTTCATAGGAAAAAAAGCAGATTTAAAAAACATACAAACTTCAGTCTTAATAAGCAGAGCACACTTTTTTTAAAAAAATTTAAAGACTTTAGTTTTATAGAGCAGTTTTAGGCTCACAGCAAATCTGAAAGGAAGACATATATTCTCTGCCCCCACACATGCATAGCCTCTCTGATTATCAATATCCCCCACTAGGGTGGAACATTTGTTATAACTGATGAACCTACATTAATACATCATCATTACTAAAATCCATAGTTTACATAAGGTTCACTCTTGGTGTACATTCTATGGGTTTGGACAAATGTATTAACATGTATCCATCATTATAGTACCATCCAGAGTATTTTCACTGCCTTAAAAATCCTCTGTGCTCTACCAATTCATCTCTATCAACCCTGGCAACTACAGATCTTTTTAATGTCTCCACAGTTTTGCCTTTTTCAGAATGTCATAGTTGGAATCATACCATATATACCTTTTCGGATTGGCTTCTTTCACTTAATAATATTCATTTAAGGTTCCTCCATGTCTTTTCATGGCTTGATAGCTCATTTCTTTTCTAAACAAATCTTTGTCTAGACCAGGGGTGGGGAACGTCTGGCCTGCGAGCCGTATAAGGCCCAAGAAATTATTTGGTCTGGCCATGCCAAGGCATTAGGGGTGAGTTAATTAAATGTCTGATCAAATATAGCAGGCTAATTTTTAAGATGATAATTTTGTATGGCTCTCGAAGGATGTTATAAATATCCAAATGGCCATAGGCAGAAAAAAGGTTCCCTGCCCCTGGTCTAGATGTACCACAGTTTATTTATTCATTCACCTACTAAAGGACATTCTGGTTGCTTCTGTTTTGGCAATTATTAATAAAGCAGCTATAAACGTTTGTATTCAGGTTTTGTGCAGTCATAAGTTTCCAACTCCTTTAGGTAAATACCAAGGAATATATAACTTTTTAAAAATTTTGGGTCAGCTATTAATATCTGAGAATTAAAATAAAATTGTAATTTAAGAGCATAGTTTCAATTCTGCAACATCTCCTAATGCTACCAAATTATATACTGAGCCAGGCCAGTATACTTCTTAGTAAATGTTTATTCCACCTCCTGCTTTGCTATTAGGTGCCACTTCTTGCTGCTGCCAGTATACCAACTTTTAAAAGTACCTTCTCACACCTGTTGCTTCAAATCTTCATAAATTCTTTCAGCTCCCAGAATATCTTGACTGTGCTAGTAAAATGTCTGAAAGCAAGTTGCTCAAAATTCTTTAATTTTTTAAAAAAATTTACTAAATACAAAATTATATTTTGACTCAGTTTTTCAGGTTCTCTCAAACTCTACTCCTATCTTGAGAATGAATAACTCAACAGTCCAAAATGTTTACTTGTTGTGCAATTTCTACCTCCTTTTCTTCTAATTTAACTCTCCAATTCCACAGTAGGTGACAGAAGATGGGTTTATTATCATGCAAACATTTGAGTTCTCTAGCTCACCAACCTCCCAATCCTTCACTAAACAATGATATGTCAGGCTTGTTAAAAAGAAATGATAGCCCAGCCGGCCTGGCTCAGTGGTTGAGCATCTACCTATGAACCGGGAGGTCACAGTTCAACTCCCTTTCAGGACACATGCTCAGTGTGGGGCATGCAAGAGGCAGTTGATCAATGACTCTCATCACTGATGTTTCTATCTCTCTCCTTCTCCATTCCTCTCTGAAATCAATAAAAATATTTTTAACACATTTCGTACCGCTTACGAGTTTTCTCGTGTTTCGAGCGCCATCTTTTAAGGACCGCTCACGAGTGTTCCCGTTTTTCACGCCCATGGAAAAAGGAGTGAATCTAGATACTTATGTAAATTTTGTTTGGTCCCTCTTCATAGAGGAAAATGTTT
Organism: Myotis brandtii; assembly: GCF_000412655.1. Lineage (NCBI taxonomy): Eukaryota > Metazoa > Chordata > Mammalia > Chiroptera > Vespertilionidae > Myotis > Myotis brandtii. The sequence continues at coordinate 290,196 of NW_005357232.1, forward strand.
TACGCAGTACCATACGTTAAAAAAGTACTAGGAACTTTAATTGTTTAATTGTTTTTGTAAATAAAAATGTTATAATTATTGAAAAAGAACACCTAAAGTGCATTATGATGATTTAAATAACGTGCAGTTTGCCCAAAAACGTGCGGTCCCTGGCATATGTCTTAGAGATTTCTATGCGGTACGCAATGTGTTAAAAAATTATAAAGTGAAATTAAACTTAGATGCCTTAAAATCTGCTTGTGTAGTGTTTTTCAGAAGATCATATACAAATGTGGGATGAATGTCTTCAAAAACAACAATTGTATCTTTCAAAGACACTGAAATTGTTAACTGTGGGGTTTCCTTTCAGAGTTTCAAACAGGGAAATTTGATTCCAAGCAACAGTGGCTTAGGTAGCTATTAGAGCCCCACATCACTACTGGCATCTCTCAAAACAAAAACCAAACCAAACAAACAAAAAAACCCCTAATGCATGGCCCTCAATAAACACACTCAAATACTTACAATATACATCAAATGACAATATTTGGCTTTTAGAAATTCACAATCATTATTTCATTTCATCCCACGAGGCAATTTAACAGATGAAAAAGATTAAAGCTTAAAGAGTTTAAATTTCTTGCTCAGAGCTACAGAGCTAATCATAAAGGGCAGAATCCAAAACCAAGGAGACTGATAAATTGGAAGAAATGATTTTGTAAGTCAGCCATACCTGAATTTAAATCCTACCACTGACTACTTGTAAAAAGCTGGAATAGAAGCTCCATGACTTTTTGTTCACTGCTATATCTCCAGTGTCTAGAACAGTGCAGGTAAATAGCAGATCAGTACATATAGACTGAACAATTACAAAAAAAAATATTTAACGTCTTTAGATCTCTGTTTCCTCATCTGTAAATGAAACAGTAAACTTTTGCCTTATCTCTTGCTAATACAATGTGTACACAAAGCATCTGGTAGCTATTTAAGAATTAATAGACCTGACTCCAAGTTTAGTATTCTTTTCACAAGACCACCATCCATCTTCTCACTTCTCCTGTAGGCTCTAAGGAAGTAGCAGAGAACTAATGTCAGCATGATTGGCAGGTATGCTGGGTGTTTATTAGGATGGGGAGGGTAAAGAACTAAACTGTTGACTCAGTCAAGTAGTCAGTTGTTCTCTTTACTACCTCTGTCATAGCAATGACAAAGGATCTTCTAGAAGAATCTGTTAACTGATTGCTTATTTTAAATCATTAAGTCTTGGTGGGGAGGGAAGCACCTAATCTATACTTGTGAGATGAAAAAGAAAATGGGGAGGAATACCTAAAGGTAATGAGACAATAAGAAAAGAATACTGAGAGGAGAAGATCCAGAGAACCTATACTAATTCAACCACTATTCCATTTCTTTGTAACTTAACATGTTCTTTCCAGTAACTCTCATGTTAATGAATGAAGCAGTCTTTAGGACCACTGATAAGTACTACCAAAGAGATAGAAACAAAAGGTAGATGCTAGTGACAAGGAGAAACGAAAGTTAAAAGCAAAGGGAGATGGCGCTACAAATGGTACTATCAAGAAAGTGAGGGAGAAACCAAGATGGCGACATAGGTAAACACCGGAGATTGCTGCCTCGCACAACCACTTCAAAAATACAACTAAAAGACGGAACGGACATCATCCAGAACCACAGGAAGGCTGGCTGAGTGGAAAT
>NW_005357232.1:292154-292444 GCF_000412655.1 Myotis brandtii
GGGGCCTCTGAGGGCAGGACTGAGAGCAGCCATAACTGCTCACTCCTTCCTGTTGCCCCTGGGACGCCCCGCCCAAGCCATGCACTGAGGCTTTTGCATATGAAAGGCCCGGCCCTTTATAATCTGAAAATCACTTAACAAACTGCAGCTGCCCCAAAGCCCCAGAGCAACTTGCATTGCTTTACAGCTGGCTTCTGCTGGGTAGCCGCAGGCAGAGGCTAGATTAGCACCTCCTTAGATCCAAGAACCAGTGTACCCAGTGGTCAGAGTAGGACCATCCAATTACAACT
>NW_005357232.1:294017-304007 GCF_000412655.1 Myotis brandtii
GGGTGGAGGGGAACTATGGGGGGAAAAAAGAGGAACAACTGTAATGATCTGAACAATAAAGATTTGATTTAAAAAAAAAAGTGAAAAGGCAATTCCAAAGAATGGAATAAATCATATATCTGCTCCTTAGTATCAAAAAACAACTTACAACTATGTAATAAAAATATAAATAACCCATTTTAAAACGGGAAAGGGCCAGACCAGCATGACTCAGTGGTTGAGCATCGACCTATGAACCAGAAAGTCACGATTTGATTCCCAGTCAGGGCACATGACCAGGTTGTGAGCTCAATTCCCAGTAGGAGGCATGCAGGAGGCAGCTGATCCATGATTCTCTGTCATCACTGATGTTTCTATCTCTCTCTCCCTCTCCCTTCCTCTCTGAAATCAATAAAAAGATACATTTTTTTAACGGGTAAAGGACCAGAATAGACATTTCTCCAAAGAAGATATACAAACGATCAATAAGCACATGAAATGATACTCAACATAATTAGTCATTAGGGAAATGTAAATCAAAACTACAGTGAGATACCACTTCACACACACTAGGATGGCAAAATAAAAAAGATGGACAATACTAAATTGTCCATACATATGACTTGGTGAGGAAATGGAGAAACTTGAACTCTCATACATTGCAAGTGGGAATATAAAGTGACACAGCTGCTTTGGAAAACATCTTGGATGTTCCTCAATCCAACACAGTTACCATATGACTTAGCAGTTACTAGAATACTAGACATATACCCAAGAGAACTGAAAACATAAGTTCAAACAAAAACTTGTACATGAATGTTCTTAATAGCATCCTATATAATAAAAGTGTAATACCCTAATTAGACTGGAGGTCCTTCCGGACGACCTTGCCAATGAAGCCGGGGCTGCAAGGGAAGCCCGGGTCCTGGGTGCCAGAGGGAAGCCAGTGCCAGCAGCCAGGGGAAGGAAGGCCTACTTTTGCACGATTTTCGTGCATCAGGCCTCTAGTTATTTATAATAGCTCAAAAGTGAAAACAACCGAAGTGTCCATGAACTGATGAACAGATAAACAAAATGTAATAGATCCATATAGCAGAATCTATACTAATAAAAGGGTAATATGCTAATTAGACCGGATAGACCAGGCATCTTCCAGACATCCTTCTGGACAAAGCTCAGAGCAGAGGCCGAGGCAGAGGCGGTTAGGGCGATCAGGTCGGCAGGGAAGAGCGATTAGGGGTGATCAGGCCTGCAGGGGAGCAGTTAGGGGGCATCAGGCAAGCAGGCAGAGGCTGTTAGGGGCAATCAGGCAGGCAGGCAGAGTGGTTAGGGGCAATCAGGCAGGCAGGCAGGTGAGCAGTTAGGAGCCAGTGGTCCCAGATTGCGAGAGGGATGTCCGACTGCCAGTTTAGGCCCAATCTCGTGGCAGTCGGACATCCCCTGAGGGGTCCCGGATTAAAGAGGGTGCAGGCTGGGCTGAGGGACACCCCCCATGCATGAATTTCATGCACCAGGCCTCTAGTTTATCAATAAAAAGAAATAAGACACAGATAGATCTACAATGTGGATGAACCTTGAAAACACTACAGTAAATGAAAGAAACCACACAGAAGGATACATATTATGATTCTATTTATATGAGACTAGAGGCCCGGTGCACGAAATTCATGCATGGATTTCCAGGATCCATGATCCCTATCCAGGATCCCTAGGATCGGGCCTAAACCGGCAGTCGGACATCCCTCTCACTATCCTGGACCACTGGCTCCTAATCACTCACCTGCCTGCCTGCCTGGTCACCTCTTACTGCCCACCCCCCGTCGGCCTGGTCGCTTCTAACTGCCCCCTCCCTGCCGGCCTGGTCGCCCCCAATTGCCCCCCGCACCGGCCTGGTCACCCCTCATGGCCCTCCTGCCGGATTGGTTGCCCTATGCAGCCTGCTTGTTCAGTCATTTGGTCGTCCCTCACTAACCCCCCCTGCCGGCCTGGTCATAGGCAGCCATCTTGTGAGGGCATGAGGGTTAATATGCATATTACCTCTTTATTATATAGGATGTCCAGAATAAGCAAATCCAGAGACAGAACATATAGATTAGTGGTTGCCATGGGCTGAGGGGAGAGGGTAGTTTGTAGTGTCTGCTAACACAGGACTTCTTGGGGTGATGAAAATATTCCGTAATTAGGTAGTGGTGATAGCCTCATAACTTTGTGAATATACGAAAACCCACTGAATTGCACTTTTAAATGGGCAAGTTTTATGGTGTATGAATTATATCTCAATAATGCTCATTTAACAACAACAAAAAGCAGAGTGATGAAAATGTGTGCACCATGTAAGCAAATTCTTGCAACTTCACATTCTGTGGAGAAAGGATGAAGAATGAAAGGTGGGAGTGGGAGCACAGATACCTTATACTAATGGACCTCATGTAAATGCCTGCTATTTCTCAGTTATTGGGAGAAATTCATTTATTTCTCTAAATAAGCCCCCTACCAATAAACCTCATGCCACAGCAAGGTAGAAAGGCCAAAGAAGTCTACAAATAAAAATCAACAGGAATGCCTTGGGCAGGGGGGCTCAGTTAGTTGGAGAGTGGTTTCATACAGCAAAAGGCTGTGGGTTCAATTCTAAATCAGGGCAAATACCTGGGTTGCAGGTTCAATACCCAGTCGAGACATAAATGGGAGGCAACTAATCGATGTTTCTCTCTCACTCTCTCTCTCTAAAATCAATAAATGTATCCTCAGTTGAGGATGAAAAAACAACAACAGAATACTTAGGAAAGTCAACCTGGATTTTCTCTCATCACAGAAGCTGGACTTATCCTAGCCCTTCTTTGAGGATGCCAGGATCTTACCACTTCCATCATCCCAAAATTGAACCGGAGGCAACTAAGCGATGTTTCTCTCTCTCTCTCTCTCTCTAAAATCAATAAATGTATCCTCAGTTGAGGATGAAAAAACAACAACAGAATACTTAGGAAAGTCAACCTGGATTTTCTCTCATCACAGAAGCTGGACTTATCCTAGCCCTTCTTTGAGGATGCCAGGATCTTACCACTTCCATCATCCCAAAATTGAACTCAATATCAAGTTACACAAGTAGATGTGACGCCAGAAGGGACATGTATTCTTGGGGGTCTAGAACACAGTCCAAATGAAAAACATCGTGCCAACTCATTTCCTCATATTAACGTAATAGGAGTTTTTTTTCCTTTTCTAATATTAATTTACAAAGATCTTTATTTTACTGGGTTGCAGCAGCTTGGAGATTTAAGATGGCCTGTACCTAATATATTATCCCTCAAAACATCTCCATGGAAAACAGCAAGGAAAGTCACTAATCCTCTCCTATATAATAAAACCCTAATATGCAAATCGATCAAACAGCGGAACGACCGCTGGAACAACCGGTCACTATGACACGCACTGACCACCAGGGGGCAGATGCTAACACAGTAGCTGCCCCCTGGTGGTCAGTGCGCTCCCACAGGGGGAGCACTGCTTAGCCAGGAGCCAGCTCACGGCTGGTGAACCCAGTGGCGGTGGCAGGAGCCTCTCCTGCCTCCACCGCAGGCGGGCAGTAAGGAGGGAGGGGTCCCGGACTGCAAGAGTGCACAGGCCGGTCTAAGGGACCCTCCCCCCCCGCCCAGTGCATAAATTTCGTGCCCTGGGCCTCTAGTATAATAATGAAATCAGGACTATTGACTATGGTTTATTAAAGGGGACAGACACTCTCACCACTACACGCGGAAGCAAGAGAACACATTACAAGAGTCATCTTAAAAGCTGTCCCCACAGGACAGAACAGCATTATTTAAAAGTGCCAGAAACATAGGAATGGTCACTGACTTGATAAGGCCCTTGGCTATCTAAACAGCTTAGACCACCACCCTATAATCCAATTTATAAAAACAAAAACCCAAATAGAAATCCCAGAAGCTACAATTAGAATAAGAGTTTATAAGCATGACAGAGAACTCAAAAATCAAAATGGAAAAAGATTAACTTTTTAACTTATTTATTGAACACTTGCTATGTGCCTGGTACTTCACATACAGCATCTCAGTTTATCTTCACAATAATTCTACTAAGTATGCAAAAGAGAGATGAATGATGTTAAATATTTTCCCAAAAGTTATGCAGGTGGTAAGTAAGTGGTGGAGGCACCATTCCAACCAAAAGGAAATCTAGTCATTAGGCAAGTTTACATATTAAAATTATTTTAACTGAGATTTCAGTGAAAAGGGTAAAAAGAAAGGGTGTACTCAGAAACTCAAGATCTAAAGTAGCAGAAATCTTAAGTCAGGCTTGAAGCTTAATTATAACAAAATTTAAATTTTAATAGAAAAGCTAGTAATAGAAGAAAAATATTAACTTCCATATAAGCCTATTTGGCCAATAGCAGCCTTATCATCCCACCCCACCCCCATGGTAAAATGCTACTACTATATTCTATTTATGTAACAATTCAAAATGTATACCCCCCAACATAGTCTCATAGTAACCTGAAAGGATGTCAATTGTTCAAAAAGGCAGTCTGACTCCAAAGCCTAGATCCTTCACTATCACACTATTCTGCCTCCCATAAAATTAGAAATTTATAACTTTTCCCAAACTATAAACAAAAATTAAAGATAAAAATATTGTATTAAAGCCAAGGGCATAACTATTGATTGCACTTTTATTCTTTATTTCTTAATTATATTATATTGTTCATACACATTTTTAAAAATTTATACTAACTGCATCGTTAAGAAAAAACAAAAAGTGAAATGGCAAAATATTTGCAACAGTAAGACAGAAGTATAATATGCCTAATATTTAATAAATAGCTCTCACAAATCTACTGAAGACAATCAAGTCAAAAGAAAAATGGGCAAAGAACCTGAACAAACAGACACTGAGATATCATCAGATCTGGCAAAGACTAAAAAACTAAAATATCTAGTGTTAGCATGAGAGCAGGGAACCCAGACCTAGCCTTTGTGGCATTCTGAACCTGGATGCTCCTGAATTACTTCATTCATACATTAATTTTAATACTTGGCAAGTTGAAATGGTTGTCTCTTTCTTAATTGAATCTTAAAGGGCATCTTAATCCTTTTTGTATCCCCAGTACCAAACCAGTGTCTAGCCTATAAGTGATACTTACAATCACTAAGCAACATGTGAAACACAATATCAGAGCAATCAGAACTATCTAGGCCTGAGCTGAGAGCAAAGATGGCTAGACTCATAATATTACTTCCTGAGGCTCCTGATAAAGGCAAAAAGTAAGAAGTCTTCCACAATTTCTCCTTTCCTGCATAGAGATTAAGAATGGTCAATGTGCATTATGAAAATTAAGCCTTAAAAGTTTGCAGAAAAATACTAATTTTTCATACTTTATCATTTAAAGCCTTCTTAAGAAGAGGTATGTTTCCTGATGAATAATTGTGACTCCCAAATTTCCCATTTCTGTAATATAACCTAGTATACCACTGTTAACAGCTACAAATACCTGAAATCCATTTTTAAAGTATTATTAAAAAAACACACAAAAAAACCCAAAACAGGCCTAACCGGTTTGGCTCAGTGGACAGAGCATCCGCCTGCAGACTCAAGGGTCCCAGGTTCGATTCCAGTCAAGGGCATGTACCTTGGTTGCGGGCACATACCCAGTAGGGAGTGTGCAGGAGGCAGCTGATCGATGTTTCTCTCTCATCGATGTTTCTAACTCTCTATCCCTCTCCTTTCCTCTCTGTAAAAAATCAATAAAGTATATTAAAAAAAAAACTATATAAAACACAATGAACCAATTCATTTTTAGATGTAAGCTATATTCCTAATGTTAAAGTTTAATGCATCTCAATGATTTGTAATTCAGAAAACATTTCTGGCATAAGTCAAATAAAAACAGTGACTATAAGAAGAAAAAAACTGTCCTCTCCAGAAATGATCCTATTATTTCTTTTGGTGATATAGATCGAACACAAAAATCTGTTTTCTAAGTATATCACCAAAAACCATAAAACATACTCCAAAACAGTATTTATAATTTGATTTGTTTTTAAAAGGGTATGTTCTTGGTGAGATTACTGGTGACATGTTAATCTCTCCCCGCAAAATAAAGATATAACATTTATTTATTTATTTATTTATTTATTTATTTATTTATTTCAGAGAGGAAGGGAAAGGGAGAGAGAGATAAAAACATCAGTGATGAAAGAGAATCACTGATCAGCTGCCCCCTGCATACCCCCTACTGGGGATCGAGCCTTTAACCCGGGCATGTGCCCTTGACTGGAATCGAACTTGGCACCCTTCAGTCCACAGGCCAACACTATATCCACTGATCCAAACCAGCTGGGGCTAAAGATATAACTTTTTCTAGACATGAAAAATTCTTCAATTTTTACCATTTGTTGCTTCTACAATTAATTTAAAAAGTATCCAATTATTCATCAAAATCAAGATGAAAGATACAGTATAGTGTGCTACCTTTTGTATTAAAGTGGGCAGGAGATTTGTGTGTGTGTGTGTGTGTGTGTGTGTGTGTGTGTGTGTGTGTGCCTGCCTGTGCGTGTTTTTGGTGGTCTAATAAATATTAGCTTTAGAAAAATACATAAGAAACTAACACTAGAGCTCTGTGGGAAGGGTAACAGGGTAGCTGGAGGATAGTAAAAGAGAAGCTTTCTTCATTTCAGCTTTTTGTGTATCTTGGATTTTAAGCAATGGGGGTATCTGCAGATCAAAAAAAAATTAAAAGTACTTTACCTTGCACCATTGTTCCTAATGACTTCCACAGTTTCTTCGACAAAATATCGATCCTTGATATATGCAAAAATATCATCACAAATTTCATGTAAGCGTGAACGATGGGTAAGGTTGGTCAAGTATAAAACTGGAATAATTAGTGGTTCTGGAAAACTCTGAAGATTCTGTCTTGCTCTTTTTTCTGACTCAAGTGCTTCCTGATAGGTCAGTCCAGGTCTACCCGTCACAGCACAACTCCACACAAGACTGTTGCACAGAATGGTTCGTTCAAAAAAGTCACTGATTAAAAAACAAAAATAAAAATCTATTACCTATCATTTCACAAATTTTACATTAAATGCTGATGAATAATTATGCCTCTATTGCAAAAATTTACATAGAATCATAGAACTCAAACAAGGGTTTAGTAACTGGACAGCTTACACATTAATATAAACCTGAGAAAAAGTATAATAAACTAGATATTTATATTTTGCAATTTAAAAGTACATTCAGCCAAAATTAGACTTTGATTTCCATTAGTTTTTGAAACTCAAAGTGCAACTGAAAATAAACTCAACCTTTCCTTTTCATTTTTCTAATTTTAAGTTTTGCTCCAAAGCAATCCAAACACTGGAGTGAATTCAAGCACTTAACTACAAATTTTATTTTTTAACTATGAATTTTTTAATATACTTTTCTTGATTTCAGAGAGGAAGGGAGAGGGAGAGGGAGAGAGATAGAAATATCAATGATGAGAGAGAATTATTGATTGGCTTACTCCTGCACGTCCCTTACTGGGGATCAAGCCACAACCCGAGCATATGCCCTTGACCGGAATCGAACATGGGACCTTTCAGTACGCAGGCTGATGCTCTATCCACTGAGCCAAACCGGCTAGGGCTTAACCATGAATTTAAAAGGCTTTAACATAATAGTGAAAAACTGAAATGTAAGCATCTAATAATCAGAGAAAGGTTAAGTAAATTATAGTACGTCATATGATGTAAAATCATAGTCATTACACAGTATAAGAACAGTTCTTAAATAATATGTTAATAGGGAAAAATGTTCAGGTTTTTCTATATATGACAATATGATCCTATTTGCATTAAAAATAAAAGAAAAAGGAAAGAAAGAAAGAAAAAGAACCTAAAAAAGCATAAAATATTTCTGAAACAATATACAAAAATTAAGGTAATAGGCATGGGACTGGATGACCATTCTACTCAATCCTTTTCTGCACTATTGGAATTTTTTTATATGGGCATTTCTTTAAAAAAAATTTTATCCTGTCACTTTTAAAATGCAAGAGGTCTATAATTTGGAAAGATGTTTTGTATATTCTAAGTAGAAAAAAATCAAATTAGTGAATAACACAATCCCATATACACTGATTATAATAACAAGAGGGTTTGTATTTATACAAACACTATAAACACATGTTCCCTATGGAGAAAGGGAGGAACTGAGAAGGAAGAAAAAGGAAAATTTGTTAATTCTAAATATTTCTACAGTGTTTGAATTTTTATAAGGAGTATGTACTTGTATTATTTTAATAATAAAGATATTTTCTTTTTAAAAAAAATTTATTAATTTTTTTTAAGAGGAAAAGAGGAGAAAGAGAGAAACATCTATGTGAAAGTGCCCTCTATGAGGGATCGAGCCTGTAACCCGGGCATGTGCCCTGATCAGGAATCAAACGGCAACCTTTCAGTGCATAGGAGGACGTCCAGCTAACTGAGCTACATCAGCCAGGGCTACAACAAACATATTTTCAAAGAGAAAAGGTCAGACATATGCAATAGGGTTAACAGTGGTTGCCTCTAAATGGTAAGACATTCATATTCTGCGCCCTCCCCCATACTCTGGTCTTCTTTGCAATAATTACATGTAGCCGATATAATTCACTATTCTTTAACCTTTTCTCCTTCTTGAAATCCCTCTTTCCTTCTCCCATCATTCTAAAAAGTATATGTTTACTTCCTAGTGAGTAAATCTATTTAGGTTATCCCTGTAGTAGTCTGATCTCCAAAGATGTGGGGTAATTCCATTAAGGTACTTTCATTTGTATATTTGTCTGTAGAACAACAACAAAAAAATGAAATATATGGAAATAAAGAGAAACTACTCATACTTTAACATAAATGAGATCTAAAGAGATAGCATACATAAACCAAGTTACATGACTTGGCTTTAGTAGAGGAGATAATGGATGTATATCATTAAAATACAAAGTACAGAATGACTACCTTTATAATACAGAGACAGATATCCTTTGGGAATTCAGAGGAAGGAAAGGAGGAGAGGCAGGCAAAAAAGATAAAAAAAAAAACTAGAAGGAAGTGGCATTAGAGAGTTAGGGTTGTAAAGGAAACAGTTGAAGTAAGAAGTGCCAAAGAGAAAAAAGGAATATAATCTGGTTCTTATAAGCAAGAAAATCTATGTCAGATAAGTAATATCAGCTTAGAGAGAGGTAACAGACATACCCAATAGATGGGTATCAATGGTATAGGACAGTGGTCGGCAAACCGCAGCTCGCGAGCCACATGCGGCTCTTTGGCCCCTTGAGTGTGGCTCTTCCACAAAATACCACATGTGGGCGCGCATGTACAGTGCGATTGAAACTTTGTGGCCCGTGCGCAGAAGTCGGGTTTCAGCCTGGGGGAGTCTAGTTTGAAGAAGTGGTTCGGAAGTGGGGGGTGTCGGTCAGGGGACAGGAGATGCGGCGCAGGTGGGCCGCGGGATACGCAGCACGAGGGAGGCACGTGCGATTCATGCACGAGTTGCGTGAGCCAGTCAGTCAGCAGTCTCATGTGCAGTGGTTAGTGCTAGTCGTGTCCACAAATCACGCGCGGGTAACAAAAGTACCTACTCGAAGCTTAAAGTTACCTGTATTTTTCCAACCAGCTGCAAACCTGGGTGAGTCTAGTTTGAAGAAGTGGTTCGGAAGTGGGGGGTGTCGGTCAGGGGACAGGAGATGCGGCGCAGGTGGGCCGCGGGATACGCAGCACGAGGGAGGCACGTGCGATTCATGCACGAGTTGCGTGAGCCAGTCAGTCAGCAGTCTCATGTGCAGTGGTTAGTGCTAGTCGTGTCCACAAATCACGCGCGGGTAACAAAAGTACCTACTCGAAGCTTAAAGTTACCTGTATTTTTCCAACCAGCTGCAAATCCTACAGGTATCTTTTTTTATAAAGATTTTATTTATTTTTTTAAAATATATTTTATTGAATTTTTACAGAGAAGAAGGGAGAGGGATAGAGAGTTAGA
>NW_005357232.1:306350-309164 GCF_000412655.1 Myotis brandtii
CTTAGGAGTACCCTAATTAAGTTAATAACAATGTACCTACCTATATAGTTTAAGTTTAAAAAATTGGGCTCTCAAAAGAAATTTCAATCGTTGTACTGTTGATATTTGGCTCTGTTGACTAATGAGTTTGCCGACCACTGGTATAGAATAAAAGGAATGAATGGATCTTGAAAGAGGTCTTATTTGTTTTACTGCCTAAAACTGTAATGTACTTAGACGACTTTATAGGTTTAATTTCTTTTTTCTATAGAAACAAACATATCTGTAAAACTTAGCTTCCCAAGCCATCACATGGTTAGCACATATATATTACGTGAGGTATACTTCTAATAATTTAAACTATTATTTAAACTATGGTACTATTTAAGAAAAACAAACTTTAAATCTAGGTACCTTACATATTAACTAGTCTCTAAAACAGTGCTAACAGAAATAGAACACGAGCCACACATATAACTTAAAATTTTCTAGTGGCTACATTAAAATTTTAAAGAAACACTAATGAAATTAATTTTCTATTTTATTTAACCCAATATATCCCAAAATACTTTCATTTCAATATGTAATCAATATTGAATTATTTTTATATTTTGGGGGTACTAGGTCTTCAAAATCTAGTATGTATCGTACACTTATTACACTTCTTTATTTTGACACATTTTAAATTCTTACTAACCAAGTACTGGCTCCTATATTGGACAGCAATAGCAGGTCAGTATTTGGTAGCCTGAGGTACTTGGTATATCGGTATTTGGTGCCATTGCAGGGGGACAGACTTTACACAGCTGCAATAAATACTATTTACATTTGTTAACACTGTTCAAAATAACAAGGAGAGCAATGGCACAAGTGCCAGAAATCTCTACTATATGTGTCACCAAGCAGAAAAATTGGGTAGTCAGTAACCAGTGATGTACAGTTGCCCTTCTACACCAGATTTTCATCACCTCCTGCAAAGTGTTTGTACTATTTGCCTCCTTTGTGTCTACCTACAAAGTTGTTGTTACATTACAATACTGCTGTGCACAAAGATCTACCCTCAGGAGGGAGGGAGGCAGGGCACATTACCACCACAGTGGCAATTTTAATGCAAGGGGTAAAAAGCCCAAGGGCTATTTTTCCTATTCATCACCCCTTACCAGCAAGGCCCCATCTCTAACATTACATCTCTAACATTATGTACCTTCACTTTCTCCCACTTCTGCAATTCTGCTCTTCACCCATTTATCATATACATTCAAATCTGTAAGATTTTGTTAATAGTACTAAACTCTGCAGCGGTTCTCAACCTGTGGGTCGAGACCCCTTTGGCGGTCAAACGACCCTTTCACAAGGGTCGCCTAAGACCATCCTGCATATCAGATATTTACATTACGATTCATAACAGTAGCAATATTACAGTTATGAAGTAGCAACGAAAATAATTTTATGGTTGGGTCACAACATGAGGAACTGTATTTAAAGGGCCAGAAGGTTGAGAACTACTGCTCTAGGGTGTAGGTTACAGTGCCTGTTCAATTTCTATATTATAAAATGAAAGTTTTACAAGAAGCACATTTTACTATTATGATCAAAAATTTATAAAATACAAAGTACAGTTTGACACAATATATCTTTAGGCTAGTGCAGATTATTATGTCTCTAATTTATTACTATATTCCTTCAACAATCTTCTTTATCAGAAACTGGCATATCACTGGCCAAGAGGCCAAATCTAGCCTTCCACCTGTTTTTGCATTTTTACTGGAACACAACCACACCCACACCTTCAGGTATTGTCTGACTGCTTTCTCACATATAATCTGAGAGTTGAGTAGGTGCAACAGACACCCTGTGGCCTGCAAACCCTAAAATACTGATTATCTGGCCCTTTAAGAAAAAGTTTGATGACCTGTGCTCTTTACCATTTTTTCTTAACAAAAAATTGTTTCTGAGTTACCAGGTCCATTACTGGTAAGAACGCACCTCTAACATAAAATCAACCAACTCTCTGGTGAACAAACTAAGGAACAAAGAGCAACATACTGTTAAATTACTAGGTATCTGGACAATAATGCAGAAAAGATCCAAGGGACATAAACTCCCCTATCCACAAAATAATTAGTATAACTGAGAATTGCAGCCATAGGATAAAAATTAACATAATTCCTGACTTAAACAGCATATGGTACAGCCAGACAAGAAAGTATGGCTTCTAAACTTAGAAAAATAGTAATTGCTAGAAGACAGCATATATTGTTCTAACAATTTCCTTTACTGACTGAGTTACAAAAACAGATCAAACAATCCTGGGGATGGTAGATTTCACATGCCTTATGTTATACAACTAGTGGCCCGGTGCATGAAATTCGTGCATGGGGGTGGGGGGCGGGGGGGTTGTCCCTCAGCTCAGCCTGCACCCTCTGTAATCTGGGACCCCTTGGGGTATGTCCAACTGCCAGTTTAGGCCCAATCCCTCTCGCAATTTGGGACCGCTGGCTCCTAACTGCTCGCCTGCCTTGCCTGCGTGATCGACCCTAACCACTCTGCATGCCGGCCTGCTCATCCCCAACTGCGCCCTCCCCGCCGGCCTTCTTGCCCCCAACTGCCCCCCCTGCTAGCCTGATCACCCCAACCTTCCCTCCCCTCCCCACTGGCCTGCTTGCCCCAAACTGTCACCCTGCTGGCCTGCTCACTCCAAACTGCCCCCTCGCTGTCCTGATCACCTCCAACTGACTCCCACTGATGGCCTGCTTGCCCCCAACTGCTCCCCCTGCTGGTCTGCTTACCCCCAATGGCCCCGCCCCCCACCAGCCTGATCACCCACAACTGCCC